>NC_057740.1:17147640-17217098 GCF_004010195.1 Chiloscyllium plagiosum
CCCATTCCCCGTCCAAATCCTATCCCATTCCTATTCATATCCAACTACTACCCCATCCCTATTTGTCTCCAAATCCTCGCTGTAACCCTATTCCCCACAAACTTTGTCCGCCACCTAACACCCATGTCCTGACCCTTGGGGCCCCTTACCACGCCATCCTATATCCTGCCAGCTTAGCCCTCTCCCCTTCGCACCCTGCCCCTTATCTCTTCCCTGTGTCACTACGTGATGCAGTGTATGCGTAACTGCAATCACTGTCCTTCAAAAAGAACAGTCCCTGTACCAGCTGTCAATTCCAATACGTGGTTCAAATGTGTCACTTGTGACAGAACATTCCCTTTCCTTAAATCCAGAAAACTTAGATCTCAGTTTGTTGTCAGTGAATTAAGTAATTAACAATGATCAAAATGGAAATGAAGAGGGTAATTGGACACTTTGTTAGTCATCTTGTGCAAAATATGGTGTGTTAATTTAGGAGATGATTTATTTGTGGGTTTAGGTATCGTGTGCTGACATTGTTTATATGTTCCTGAGTTGCTTTACTGATGCAGTTTACCCTGACACACACAGGTGCTGTCTGAGTATGGAATGGTCCACGTCCTATCCGATAAGGAACATGGAAATACAAAAGATTACTGCATCCAGTTTAATCCCTACTGGGCCTATTTGCCGCATGATCTCAGTAAGGCGGTAAGTGTATGTCACAGAATATTTTTGCAAGTGCATTGCAGCAATGCTCATTTAGAATATGAGCAATCATGCATATCTGGAACTCAGCCTGGCTACTCATTCCAGGTAGGGTTCATATGCCTTTGAAAACCTCCCAAGGAGGGATGCTGGACAGGGAGTGTAACCTCTCAAAACCCAAAGCTGCAAGTAAAGCCTCGAATTGCACTATTCCATTTCCTGACTTAGAACATTGCAGTCGAAGGTATGTCTGCAATGTCAGAATGGGCTTAGATGATTTGTAAGGAATAAAGTCGTGTTTTGGGAATGTTAATGGCAATGTAAAATATTTTGAGGTTTTTGTTTTTTAAAAAAATCAAAATTGAATGTAAAAAATATATAGATGTGCTGGTTGTCTTTCTATTCTCTGCTCTCACATTAAAATGTTTCGGATATGCCAGTTGGATGCCACCAGGAAGCAACCTTGTTCTTTCACTGTATCGCCTCTGTCACCTGTCTGCTGACATGTCTATTTAGTCTGATCTTCCATTTAGCATATTTCTGTGTTGATGATAAGCATCTGGGCTACCTGGGCCCAGTAGTTTTCAGCATGAAGCTGGATAGAAGAAGGAATGGGAAACCTCAGTAGTGTCCAGTTATCTCCTATGATGGATGAGATTAGGTGTTCATTCAAGTGGATAGTTTTTGCTTGAAGTATAAGCCAAATTAGTACTTACAATGATCAGTTGTTTATGATTTTCAATTCAATAAACATTGCTTTGTGGCAATGTTCACAGTTTATGATATGTCCTTTTTATTGAAAAAATGTTCCATCTGCCGGTTTGCATTCTGGATATAAACGTCAACAGTCTATTCACCTGTATGATGATGTTCTATACCTGTTCATAATACTTCAATAATTTATGGACCTGGAATACCAAGATTCTTTTGACCTGTACTATTTCTAGCTTTTCATTATTTCAGTAAATACCTTGATCTTTCTTTTTTGTTTTGGTTTATAATGAATGGATGGTTTCATTCTTGCTTGCCAATATCAAAATCCACTTGGCACAGTTTTACCCATTCATTTCATCTACTCATTTCTTTGTAATATTATGTTATGACATGGAGACAGCCAGCCAAATCATCCCTATCCCTGTATTCGCAACACAGTAAAATTAAAATAGTCAATGACCCTCAATTGACCCCAATGGTTCCTAACCAGACTTTTTGAATAATCACAGTATCAGATACTAGGTTTAAAGCTTAAGCCAAACATGTCACAATTTATTAATAATACAGTAGCTCTACAGAACAAATTCAAACCCCACAAGATAATCTAATTAATATCAATGATTTAAACCTAATCTTCTTTGATTCTAGTCCCTCACTTAAAGACAGACAGACACAGTTAATAGATACATCAAAAAGAGGAAAAAATAAGAGTTGTAACTGGCCAGTTCATTGAAGCAGCCTCCACAATCGAACATCACAGGCACATGGGATTGTATTTTGCTCGATTTCTGAAGACATTGATGCATGCAGATAGCTTTCAATAGGCTCCGAGGAGTATTTATTTTAATTCTGATAACTATAAAATTCTATTATCTGAGGTTTTAATGTGAGATGACAATCAGCAAGCAATCAAATCATCCTGTAACTGTGGTAGCTAAAGTCCTTCTGACTTAAATACTGTTCAAAACCAGTTTGAACTCTGGTTTTTCTTTGTTGGGCTGATTGTCTATGAGGCCTCTATTATCACACAAATATCTGCCATGCGTTTGAGCGTAATGCCTCTCTGGGGTCCAAATGTTTATACAGCACTTTTAACAAGAATCAACCCACAATTAACTTTTAGACCTGGCCTCGTAAACCAGTGAGAGTTTGTTTGCTCTTTCTTTTTATAAAAAGCTGCTGCTCACAGTCCAACAATCACCTTCAGCTCTCAGGTGTCAGCTTTCAGCTCACAACTTCAAACCTATAATGTTAAATAAAAGCAGGTCTTGACAATTAACCTTCTATCTTCAATGTTGTCTATACTTGGTTGATCAGAAAATTCAGTTATTTGGCTTTGTCTGACCACCTCCTTATTTGACAAAAAACAGTTGTTTAGTTTATCGTGGTTGATTTATAATTCATCCCTTTGCTCGTTTCTCCACTTTAAGCACTGTGTAGAACTCAATCACATTCTGATTGCCATTAGATAAATGTTTATGTGCTGTTAGACTGTTAACTAAAATCTGGTTTTACTGAATCCAAATTGCCCTGCATTTTCTCATTTTGCTGCAGAAAACTGCTGTAATTGCAATTGTGAAATTTTGACATGCTACTCTACTTATTCCAAGCTATGTGAAAATGAAAGCTACTATGTTTGTCTATCTGAACACTTGTACATTCTACTATATCATAGCTGCTACCAGAGGGCCTAGACACAACATACACTTTAGTCATGAACCCTTTTCTATTTGTTAAATCTAGTCATAAAGTCTCCACTGCTTGCTTATCTCTTATCAGGTGATGTTGCTGAGATGGCAGTGGGTAGTTTTGGCGATAGAGGGGGTATGTACTTGCAAGCTCATTCCAGGATTGAATACAATACCCAAACCTGGCTTAAGCTTGGCGGAACCAGGAAGTGCAAGTGAAATAATGTTTGGAAGTGCTGTTTATAGTGGGGAACAAAGACCATGGTTTCAGTCTTCCTTATATTTAGTTTCATTGCAATGCTAGATATCAGATATACAGTGTGATATATCAGACAGAAAAATATCAGAGTCTAAATTGTGGAGTCAGCTAATTTCAGTGGGAGCAACAATTGAGGTGTTAAGTTCACTTTGGCATTTTGTGAAAATGAGTCAACCTTGTCCTTTATTATTCAGTGAACCTCTGGGCAGAAATAGAGTATGTTGGGTCTTGTGTTGGGACAGGATCAAACTAGAATTAAACTTAGTTACAGTGATGTCCACAATGAAATTGTTCATGAAACTCATTGCTTCCTTAGACGCTCTGACTATGTGGTCAAATTCCAACCCCCAACTCAATTTACAAGTTTGATGTCAATACCACTGTTGTAGGTCAGAGCTCAAACAACGATGAGACACAATACAGGAAAGAGAATGAGTGCTAGTTGCATGGTGTAAAGACAACCATCTCTCCCTCAATGTCAGTAAAAAAAAAAGGAGCTAGTCGTTGACTTTAGGAAGTGGAGTGGAGAACATGTGTTGTTTGCATTGATGCTGCTGAGGCAGATGGTTGAGAGCATTGAGTTCTTGGGAGTGATGATTACAACAATCTGTCTGGTCCATCCACGTTTATGTGACAGTCAAGAAAGCACAACAACGTCTCTACTTTCTCAGGAGACTAAGGAAATTCAGCATGTCCCCAAGGACTGTTACAGACTTTTATAGATGCACCATAGAAAGTATCCTATCTGGATGCATCACAGCATGGTATAGCATTAACTCTTTGAAGACTGCAAGAATCTACAAAGAGTCATGAACATAGCCCAGTCCATCACGCAAACCAGCCTTCCATCCAATGACTCCACCTATACTTCCCACTGCCTCAGGAAAGCAACTGACATAATGAAAGACCCCTCCCACCCTGGTTATACTCTCTTCCACACTCTTCCGTCAGGCAGAAGATGTAAACGTTTGAATATACTTATAAACAGATTCAAGTACAGCTTCTTTCCCGCTGTTATCAGACTTTGGATGGACCTCTGAAATACAAATTCTCATACCTCTGCAGCTGTGACACTATATTCTGCACTCTGTTCTGTTATCCTAATGCACTCTATATGATCTGCCTATATAGCACACAAAACGACACTTTTCACTGTATCACGGTACATTTGATAACAATAAATCAAACAATAAAGCAATTTTGTAGGCTCACATGTGAAGAACAACTATTTGAGCAAAGTGCCAATAGTATCTAGTTTCCATAGGAATATGTCCCTGGCAAAGAGTCTGTGCCTTAAAAAGTGAAGGACACAATTGCCAGAGATTGTCCTTTATAAACTTTTTTTGTCAATGCAGAGTGTAACATATTATGATTCTGTTGCATTCAGCATGAGAAATTAGTCTATATGCTTCACTTTTATTGTATTGTGTACATTGGCAGTATTTTTAAATACGTAATATTTAATTTAAATACTAAGTTCAAAGACTGCAAAGTTCCAGTTGTACCTGAAATCTTTGTTTATATGCATTTTGTCATCTAAGGTTTTGATTTACTAAAAGTAATTATGAAAATATCTCACCCAGTCAGTTTAAACTACACCTAAAATTATATTATTCCCTCTTAGTCTCTCTTGCAGCTCCAGGACCTGACATCCTCTGACCTGTGCACACCTTCAGATGTGCCCTTACAAGGATTTAGCAATAGAATTGCCATGGTGATGCGTGGGAACTGTACATTCTATGAGAAAGTAAGGCTTGCTCAGATCAATGGAGCCAAAGGGTTGCTCATCGTCAGCAGGCAGAGTCTGGTAAGAAACATTGGGCAGAATGTTTTCTGGTTAAGCTGGTTATGGCTGTATTTGTGACTTTACACCCGTGTTAGCTAAGGTTGTATTAGAGGCTGAATGTAGCTACCATTCGTGTTAGCTATTGTGTTATGTAAGTCTAGCAAAATTCACTCTAACAATGTGAAACATGGATGAAGCATGAACAGGTTAAGCTAAATGACTTTTTCTATGTATATTCTATGTAATTTATGCAGCAGTTTCATATAGTGAGACCCACAAACAGACATAGTGTGAAGCTGAGACTCTCAGCAGACTTATCATAAAGTCATAGAGATGTATGATGTATTACCTGCTCCAAATTACCTGCTGTACATGACTTAAATACAACAGGCTTAAGTTTTTTTTTGACAAAATTCATTATATGATAGTGACTAAATTCAGCTATCTTGAAAGATACTTCACTGGTACCAAAGACGGGTTGGCAATAATTTTCTCTGTGATGTTGCTGTGCTTTCTATGCATGAGTGTTTTCTTGAGCCCCACCATATTGCCTGGGAACCCTCCAACCACAAGGGATGAACTCAGATTTCTCCAGTTTCCTCATTTCCCCTTTTCCTCATTTCCCCTGCCCCCCACCTTGTCTCAGTCAAATCCCTCGAACTCAGCACCGCCTTCCTAACCTGCAATCTTCTTCCTGACCTCTCCGCCCCCACCCCACTCCGGCCTATCACCCTCACCTTGACCTCCCTCCACCTATCGCATTTCCAACGCCCCTCCCCCAAGTCCTTCCTCCCTAACTTTTATCTTAGCCTGCTGGACACACTTTCCTCATTCCTGAAGAAGGGCTTATGCCCGAAACGTCGATTCTCCTGTTCCTTGGATGCTGCCTGACTTGCTGCGCTTTTCCAGCAACACATTTTCAGCCCCCACCATATTGACTTAATGATTCTTGCCCTTATCCTTTGTGGGCCATTGCTGTATCCCAACCTTGTTGATCGCTGCCAACTGAATCTCTCTGCATAATGCCCTGAATACTGAATACCTCTTCTGAATACTGGATCTTTACCCTTGCTTCCTTTGCTCTACTAACAGACTGTGTACTTTCAGTTATCCACTTGTTCCTGCATCCTTTGCTTTCAGCATTTCTGCTCCTACCATGACGGTTCATCAATCAAGTTTTGTAGCCGTCATCTTTCCACTTCCTAAAATGTGTACAGATCTCTGTGAATGTAAGGGATGTTACTGAAATGTCACTTGCCATTCTCTATCTGTCTCAGGAAAATAAAGCTCTTTGTTTTCTGTACAAGCTCTATGGTGTACTTTTATCCACGGAAGCTGCTGTGTCTTCCTGGTAGCAATGGTAATACTGGTCATGAGTATAAATTGCATTGACCTACCCTACAGTTTACTTCAAAATTAATGGACGTTGAATTATTTTCTCAGAATTTTAAATATTTCATTACAGAATTTATAACATCTGAGCATTGATCATTTGCAACTTCTATTTTTGATCAAAAAAAAACAAACATTAGTAATGTATTAATGAATATATATAATATGTCATTTGCAAACAGAATACAGTTTTCAAAGAAGAATATAATTCTTACAATGCATTCAACATGTAGAGACCAATCAATAATCATTGTTTCCCTTTGGGGTGTAACTCATTTTTAGAGTGTGTGAGTTGTTAAACATCCAGACTTTGGAAGCCGTGCCTTGCTTCAGGAGAATACTCCAGATGTGGGACAAAGGTTGCAGTATAAAAGGGTTTAATTGAAAGCTACCTAAATTTCATTAAAACTCTTGCATGTACCTGTGCTTCGGTCAAACTAAACCACTATCTGCTGTTGCTCTGAAGAGTCAACACTTAGGCTTGAAATTGTCAATGTAAACAGCTTTCTCACCACTGCAGTTGTAGGCTATGGACAATAGGTGGTTCAGTCAACCAATTACAATTTCTGAAGCCCAGCCATGTCTGCCTTTTTGTCTGCTCTTTGGGATAATTTGTTTTTTTACAAACTTTTTTCTGTTTATCTTATTTATATAATTTGACTTTACTTTTGCCCTTTCCTGTTTTCAATCATTTGTACACTTCGTTCCATACTTACCTAATTTAAGATCACTCACTGTTTTAATGGGGCCTACTGTTTCCTGTTTATTAGCCCCAGCCTTGCCCTTTTCTTTCAGGCTCTTCCCCTCTCTCAGGTAAGTACTTTTAGTTGTTTACCTGGCAAGTTTTAAGTGTTTTTTCTTGACTACTTGTAGTGAAATTTTCCTTAATTTCCTGACTCATGGCTCCTCAACATTATTTCCTGCTTTGTTTTCTAGCCTGATCCAAAGGCTTATGTCTGGATGATCTTCCTAATCCAATAATGTGATCTCTGATCTAATTTCCCTGTTTTTGCGTCTGTGGTAGGGTTGTCATTCTCTTCTTATTTTGTTTTGGGTCCTCAACCCACAAGGATTTTCTGGTTGTTTGATGTTCTTCCTTACTTGAGTGCAATAGGTTACTTCCTGCTCTGCTGAAAATAGCCCGCTAAGTCTGCTTGTAGGGATTTTGATACCTCGCTTGTATAACTTTGCTTCTTGTGACTCCAGTCATTTGGATTTTTCAATAGTCTCAATATCTTTTAGAAGTAGCACTAGTTATCCTCTTAATAGCCTCATAAGCAGTACCACAGGAAATCCACTTGTAAATGTAATAAATGGTCTCTCTGTTATCCCACAGATTATCATTGCCTATTAGTGAATTTAAATGACGCGATGGCCTTAGATTAAAAACCATGTACTGTTTATTCAGATACTGCCTCAGGATTTTTACTGTCTCCTCTTACATTTTTCAAAACTGTTCAATAAATGCATAATGAAACAGTGGGATTAAAGACACATCAATGTAAACTGCCGTGTTTGATTACTGTATGATTGTTTCTGTTCTGCTGCGCAGGTGCCTCCAGGTGGAAACGGGAGTCAGTATGAGGAAATTGATATTCCCGTTGCGCTCCTCAGTTACGATGACATGCTTGATATATCAAAGGTAAAGCTTCTCATGTGTCCCTGTTCGTGGGTGGGGTGCTTTTAGAGATATTTACTACAGTTCAGGGTGGATCAAACACTGCAGCTTTCACTTAAATAGAGCGGCAGAATTGAGTGAGGGAAAAGAAAGAAGTACGTGAAACCTGGTAGTCCAGAATCCCCAATCCCCAAACATGGTTGATACTGAATAACTTGTTTTGAAGTAATATGTTTTTTAAGCTGTTTTTACAGTCTTTTTGTTTTGCTGCTCCTTCTATACCAATGGCACTAGTTTGCACCACCTGTGATGCCAAGGTGTTGGCAGTGTGTTGAACTTACATGGGACCTCTCCTCAGGCAGCATCTACTCCCAGTCAGTCACTTTCTAGCAAGGATCTCTGGATAATGACTGGGAGCAGGAAACTTGGTTGATTGTTCCTTTCTGACTCAAAGGCAATGAGGCTGTAGTCCCCTCCCACCTATCCATGTTAGTTGCAGTTATCCCTCGAATATTCTGAAGTCGAGGGAAACAAAAGATTAGTGAGGACACCGGCTTGCATTTACTTTGTGTCTTTCATGTTGTAAAGAGTTTCACAGCACTTTACAAGTGGGGTTCAAGAGTATGGTGCTGGAAAAGCACAACAGATCAGGCAGCATCCGAGGAGCAGAAGTATCAGCCTTTCAAACATAAGCCCTTCATCAGGAATCAGTTAACATTTCGGATCCAGAAGAAGGATCAGTGGATCCGAAGCATTAATTCGGGTTGTTAGATCTGCTGCCAGGTCTGCTGAGATTTTCCAGCAATTTGTTTTTGTTTCAATTGTGAGGTGTCTGAAACTTGACTTGTGGGCTTGACACTTTTCAGGATAAAGTTTAAAACTGCCAGAGTTATTTGGAAATGTCCTCGGACACTTTTCGGTGAGGACCTCACACCCTTTGGGACTGTTAAAAGTAGACATGAACGTGCAGAAAACACGTATAATCTCATTGGAACTTTGAAACTCATGAGAATTGTTAATTTTTGATGATATTTAAATCTCCTGGCCTTTCCATTTCTTTGAAAAATAGCCTGAAGTTCAAAACAACAATCAGTGCTCACTATTTCACGATTCAGAAGGTGCCTGCCCTGCTGTGTTTTTCCAGCACCACATTTTTCAACTCACTATTTCAGTCTCCACATAAGCCTGGGGACACAACCTTTTGAAATCATAACGGTGTACCTATTGGTTCACAGTTTAATTCAGAGTTTCAGAGGATTGTAATGCTTTTTGTCCAGGATTATTTTGATAAGGGATTAAAGGAATTTAAAGGTAATGATTTGTTAAAAATCAATGTTTTATTTTTCTTAAATTTAGTGAAGTCATTAATAGATTTCTATAGGCCTCTGAATAGTTCCAGAGATGTGGAGGAAAGGATAGCAAAGATAATCCTGAATAGGAGCGAGAGTAACAGGGTAGTTGTTATAGGGCACTTTAACATTCGAAATATTGACTGAAAATACTATAGTTCAAGTACTTTAGTTGACTCAGTATTTGTCCAATGCATGCAGGATAGTTTCCTGACACAGCATGTAGACAAGCCAACAAGGTGCGAGACCACATTGGATTTGGTACTGGGTAATGAACCTGGTCAGGTGTTAGATTTGGAGGTAGGTGAGCACTTCGGTGTTAGTGACCACCACAATTTGGTTTTGTTTACTTTAGTGATGCAAAGGGATAGGTATATAACACAGGGCAAGAGTTATTGCTGGGGGAAAGGCAATTATGATGCAATTAGGCAAGATTTAGGATGCATAGGATGGGGAAAGAAACTGCAGGGGATGGGCACAATTGAAATGTGGAGCTTATTCAAGGAACAGCTACTGCATGTCCTTAATAAATATGTACCTGTCAGACATGGAGGAAGTGGTCAAGCGAGGGAGCTATGGTTTAATAAAGAAGTTGAATCTCTTGTAAAGAGGAAGAAGAAGGCTTATGTTAGGATGAGAGATGAAGGCTCAGTTAGGGTGCTTGAGAGTTAGAAGTTAGCCAGGAAAGACCTAAAGAGAGAGCTAAGAAGAGCTAGGAAGGGACATGAGAAATTGTTGGCAAGTAGGATCAAAGAAAACCCTAAAGCTTTCTATACGTATATCAGGATTAAAAGAATGACCAGTGAAAGGTGAGTGCCAATCAAGGATAGTAGTGGGAAGTTGTGCACAGAGTCTGAGGAGATAGGGAAAGCACTAAATGAATATTTTTAGTCAGTATTCACACTGCAAAAAGACAACGTTGTCAAGGAGAATACTGAGATACAGGTTACTAGACTAGACTGGATTGATGTGCGCAAAGAGGACATGTTAGCAATTCTGGGAAGTGTGAAAATAGATAGGTCCTCTGGGCCGAATGTGATTTATCTTTGGATTCTCTGGGAAGCCATGGAGGAGATTGCAGAGCCTTTGGCTTTGATCTTTATGTCACCATTATCTGCAGGAATAGTGCCTGAAGACTGTAGTAAAGCAAATGTCCCCCTGTTCAAGAAGGGGAGTAGAGACAACCCTTGTAATTATAGACCAGTGAGCCTTAGTTTGGTTGTGGGTAATATGTTGGAAAAAGTTATAAGACATGGGGTTTATAATCATCTAGAGAGGAATAAGTTGATTAGGGATAGTCAACAAGGTTTTGTAAAGGATAGGTAGTGCCTCACAAACGTTACTGGGTTTTTTGAGATGGTGACCAAATAGGTGGATGAGGGTAAAGCAGTTGATGTGGTATATATGGATTTCAGTAAGGTGTTTGATAAGGTTCCCCACAGTAGGCTATTGTACAAAATATAGAGCCATTGGACTGAGAGTGATTTAACTGTTTGGATCATAAGTTGGCTAGCTGAAAGAAGACAGAGGGTGGTGGTTGATGGGAAATGTTCATCCTGGAGTTCAGTTACTAGTGGTGTACCGTTAGTTGGGGTCACTGCTATTTGGCTTCTTTATAAATGACCTGGATGAGGGCATAGAAGGATGGGTTAGTAAATTTATGGATGACCCTAAGGTCGGTGGATTTGTGGATAGTGCTGAAGGATGTTGCAGGTTACAGAGGGACATAGATAACCTGCAGAGCTCGGGTGAGAGGTGGCAAATGGGAGTTTAATGTGGAAAATGTGAGGTGATTCACTTTGGAAGGAACGGCAGAAATAAGGAGTACTAGGCTAATGGTAAAATTCTTGGTTATGTAGATGAGCAGAGAGGTCTCAGTCTCCATGTACATAGATCTCTGAAAGTTGCCACCCAGGTTGATAGCGTTGTTAAGAAGATGTATGGTGTGTTAGCTTTTATTGGTGGAGGGATTGAGTTTTGGAGCCACGAGGTCATGCTGCAGTTGTACAAAACTCTGGTGCGGCTGCACTTGGAGTATTGCGTACAGTTCTGGTCACCACATTATAGGAAGGATGTGGAAGCTTTGGAAAGGATTCAGAGGCGATTTACTAGAATGTTGCCTGGTATGGAGGGAAGGTCTTATGAGGAAAGGCTGAGGGACGTGAAGCTGTTTTTGTTAAAGAGAAGGTTGAAAGGTGACTTAATTGAGACATAGAAGATAATCAGAGGATTAGATAGGATGGACAGTGAGAGCCTTTTTCCTTAGCTGGTGATGGCTAACATGAGGGGACATAACAATAAATTGAGGGGTGATAGATATTGGACAGATGTCAGAGGTAGTTTCTTTACTTAGAGAGTAGTAGGGCTGGGGAATGCACTGCCTGCAACAATAGTAGACTCGCCAACTTTAAGGGCATTTAAATGGTCATTGGATAAACATATGGATGAAAATAGAATAGTGATAGGATGGATGGGCTTCAGATTGGTGATTAGATAGGATGGACAGTGAGAGCCTTTTTCCTTAGCTGGTGATGGCTAACATGAGGGGACATTACAATAAATTGAGGGGTGATAGATATTGGACAGATGTCAGAGGTAGTTTCTTTACTCAGAGAGTAGTAGGGCTGGGGAATGCACTGCCTGCAACAATAGTAGACTCGCCAACTTTAAGGGCATTTAAATGGTCATTGGATAAACATATGGATGAAAATAGAATAGTGATAGGATGGATGGGCTTCAGATTGGTTCCACAGATTGGCACAACATCAAGGGCTGAAGGGCATGTACTGCACTCTAATGTTCTATGTTCTAGATGCATAGACCTTTATGTTATGTCTCTGCACATATACTGTGGTCTGCCCATCTTGCGTACTGATTGAGGTGGAATGGAGGGTGTGTGAACAAAAGATGGCGCAGGGTAATGTGAGTTGTCATAGGAGTTGTATAGGGATGTGGGGTCAACAGAAGAGTATAAATAGGAGAGTGTGAGGTGGCATGCGCGAGTGACCAAGAACATGAGTTGATGTAGGTTGGTACAAATGACGCATGTAAGAAGAGAGTTGATAGCTTTTTTTTTGTTCTATTATTTTCATAACAACTGGGGCAAAGATCCAGAGCACCAAGGCTGACCTTTCAAACAACCAGCTTCTGTGCTGGTGGATGCCCCTGAACTATTTACCAAGATGGTTTACTTGATTCATGTCGACAATTGATCAGGTTTGTGGCCCTGGAAATTTTCCAGACTTGCATTCACAAATCAGGAATGAAAATTCAGGGATATTTTACCATTTTGTAGTACAGCAGTGAAGCTATCCCTGCTATCTTGGCCACTAATTATCCCTCAACCAACATTGAAATATATCTGATCATTATCATATTGCCTTTTACCAGACTTTGCTCTGCACACATTGGCTATTGTGGTTCCTACATGTAATAATGACTGTACCTCAAAAAATCCTTCAAACCCTTTGAGATGTCCAGTGGTCACGAGAAGTGCTACAGAAAGTGCAGCTTTCTTTATGGTCAAACACAATTGGACATGAGCTATGCAAGAAGATAAGAGGACAAATGATTTAAAGCTTGGTCAGAGAGTGTTAAGAAATATCACAGAAAGGGCAACTAAACAAGGAGAAGTGGAGTGATTAATGGAAGGAATTCCAGAGCTTGGGGGCCTTGATTTCTGAAGGCAGTGATAC
This sequence comes from Chiloscyllium plagiosum, assembly GCF_004010195.1. Classification (NCBI taxonomy): domain Eukaryota; kingdom Metazoa; phylum Chordata; class Chondrichthyes; order Orectolobiformes; family Hemiscylliidae; genus Chiloscyllium; species Chiloscyllium plagiosum. The sequence continues at coordinate 17,160,829 of NC_057740.1, forward strand.
CATTATTGAGAAGAAAATGCTGAATAGGGGCTAGAATTGATGAGCACCAGGACTTCTGAGGATTGTTGAGCTGGAGAAAATTAGAGATTCGGAGAGTTCAGACCATGGAGAGATTTGAAAACTTCAGTGAGAATTTTAAAGTGGAAGGAGACAGCCTTGATGAAGAAGTGAACATTAAAGGATAACACTCAGTCTGAATGTAGAGAAATGTGAAGGTCACTTACCCTAAAGTTATTGTTCCTTTCCTTTGTCCACTAGAAAACTGTACCTAGCCAGTACCAGAAGCTGCTATTGGTAGTACGGTCAGTACTGGGGATGTATCATTTCACATACAGTGGGTTAATGTACAAGTATAGTATACTGCATTCTCATTAGTTTATTTTAATGTGATGCATTAGTTTACATAGAACCAGCTTGTGTCCTTGTGAAGAGCAGGAGAATGGATTGAGATCTGTGAGTAATTTGATGTATCATAAACTACAGGTTTCCCAAGTTCTGTAGAATAATTCCAGCTAAGCTGTGCCACTGTCTTTCCTCTAGTAGAAAAAAAATTGCCAGCTAGACATTCTGGGATTGTACAGGGCTGTCAAAACTTGTTGGCAACATTAGCAGCTGATATGTTGGTTTGTCATGTAGAATTCTGGAGATCAGCTGGATTAGTCTGGTCTAATTTAGTTGATTTGGTTATTCTCCTAAAGGTTCTGGAGATGGCTGTAAAACAGTTTGTTTAGTCTATCTGAAGCATTGACTAAAAGCTCTACTTGAAATGAAACTAAGAAAACAAATAAATTCATTGACGTAAGGTATAATTAAAATATTTTATGGTATGTCTCAATCAAGTGCTCCACAGAGAGCGGGCATGGACTTACTGGGCCAAAGAGCTTCCTTCTGTGCAGTAAAGTACACTGTGGGACAGGGCCATCCAGGCAGTATGCAGCATCCCTCACCTGCTACTGTTATCATCCTGTGGTACAGCTCTGGCATCTCAGCCCTATCTCAAGTTGTATTTTTTGCTTGCTGGTTTTGATCAGTTTGAATGTTGTCAGCCAGTTAGTTAAGTGATAATTTTATTTCAGTTGTATTGTGTTAGCAGATGAATCCTAACTTTCAATAGTAGGATCTGCTGATATCAATGGCTTCCCTTTATGCAAATAAATGAAAACAGAGGATTAAGCTTGTCATGAGATGGCTGATATTCAGTGATACACAAAGGTGGCCGCAGTGACACAATATTGTCAAACCCAGTGCTGATCATTTACAGGTCATAAAGTCACAGAGATGTACAGCATTGAAACAGATGCTTTGGTCCAACTCGTCCATGCTGACCAGATATCCTAAATTAATCAAGTCCCATTTGCCAAGCGTTTGGCCCATGTCTCTCTAAACCCTTCCTATTCACATACCCATCCAGATGTCTTTTAAATGTTGCAATTATACCAGCCTCCACCACTTCCTCTGGCAGCTCGTTCCATACACTGCACCACTCTTTGCGTGAAAAACATTGCCCCTTAAGTCCCTTTTATATCTTTCCACTCACACCCTAAAAATATGCCCTCTAGTTCTGGATTCCCCAACTCAGGGAAAAGACTTTGCCTATTTACCCTATCCATGCCCTTCATGATTTTATAAGCTTCGATAAGGTCCCCCCTCAGCTTTTGACGCTCCAGGGAAAACAGCCTCAGCCTCTCCTTATAGCTAAAACCCTCCAACCCTGGAAACCTCCTTGTAAATCTTTTCTGAACCCTTTCAAGTTTTACAACATTCTTCCTATAGGAGGGAGACCAGAATTGCACACAGTATTCCAAAAGTGACCTCATCAGGGACCTGTACAGCTGCAACATGACTACCCAACTCTATACTCGATGCTCTGACCAATAAAGGAAAGCAAAGCAAACGCCTGTTAAACACCATCTTATTAGAACAGTATCAAAAACTTAATATTCAAAATGTCTCAATTTTTACCACTTCTGTTAACATGGTGTGTAACTAAGCCTTGTCACGGCCAATATTGTCTGATGTGTAACGTTCCAATTGGCAGAATTAAATGAACAACATTTATGTTGTAACAAAATGCTTTATTTTCTTAACAGACTTTTGGAAAATCAATCAAAGTAGCAATGTACGCCCCAAACGAACCATTCCTGGACTATAACATGGTGGTTATCTTCGTCATGGCAGTCGGGACAGTAGCAATTGGTGGATACTGGGCAGGAAGCAAAGATGTGAAAAGGTAGGTGGGTGTGCTGCGTGGAAATAAGCAAATTGTATGTGATGTTTTATGTGATTGATAGTTGTCAGTGCTCCTTCAGTCACCTCAGTCAAATCTGCCAGAGGAGCATTTGCAATACAAATCCACTTTTTGGGATATTTTATATATATATAAAGTTGTTTTTTATTCATTTGTTGATGTGGGCTGCAATTCTATTTTCCCTCATCTATCTAATGCTATGATTCACTCGTGATCAGGGTGTGATCTTGAGGTTGGCTGTGTTGACTGACTTTACCATCGGCAGCAGAAACCATATTCACATCAACAAACCCTGTCCTCTGAATTCAGGCTTCAAATTTCTTTGAGAAACTTTGGATGCAGGCCAAAATTCCTTTCCTATTGTCTGTTCTACAGGAACTGAGAGCTTTTCATAAACAAAATTAAGAGAGCAGTGTTTTGGTCACTATTTGCTCTTGTTTTTTTTATTCTCCCAGTGTTGCACTACATCGTAAGGCACATGGGAATACCTGCGAGTTCTCTTCCAAGTTGCACTCCATGTTGACTTTCCATCATAATTGCTGGATCAAAATCCTGCACTGCACTCCCTCACTGCATTGTGCGAGCACTTACACCACATGGACTGCAGCGCTTCAAAGAAACAGCTCACCACCAGTTTCTCCAGAGTGGCTACGGATAGGGAGAAAATGCCAGTGTTGTCACACTTTAAAAGTTTATATCAAATAAATATCTGGCAATTATATAAATGTTTTTGCTCTCATGAGAAATGTGGTATTTTAATATTTTTCTTCCTGTTTAAGGCGCTACATGAAACACAAGCATGATGGGGCAGACAAACAGGATGATGAAACTGTCGATGTTACACCAATCATGATCTGTATTTTTGTGGTTATGTGCTGCTCAATGTTGGTGCTCCTTTACTATTTCTACCATCAGCTAGGTACGTCACTGCTACCGAATGTTCAAATATCTGGGAGTGAGCTGGATGGCAAGAAGTCATGTGCCAGAGTTTGTTACATTTTTCAACATTTCTTACTGTGGGTGGATGGTTGAAATATTTTAACATAGTATCATATGTTGCTGAGGCAGAACTTCCACATTTGACTTGTACAGAGATGCTGTTTGGCTTAGTGAGTGTAACTGAGTCAAACTTTACAACAAGTTTCCAGGTTCAATCCATTTGTTAATCCAACCATTCATCAAAACCTTTCTGCCTCTGTTGTTCTCACCCAAACAGTAGTATACTTCCATTCGCATTAGGATCTTTGGATAAAGAGAGGAAAAAGAAATTAACCATGATTCCAGACCCTGACCCATAGACTCTTACTAAGAATTGCAGACATCAGGCTACTGTAAGATTGGACTCCAGTGTGATGTCGTCAACAGTTAATATGCTGATGCTGACTGTCTAGATTCCTATGCAGAACAGATTAAATGCTCTTCAGTATTTGTCATCTAGAACTAAAAGTCTGTATTTTCAGGAGGAGAAAATTTGCAAAAAACAACAATAAATTTCTGGGTTAAAATTAGTTGCTCAGTTTCAAGTATGATGTTTGAGGGAAGCGATTTGTAAACTGCTATGACACTTGTGAATATTCAAAAGTCATATCAGCTAAGCATCTTCTCTCATTGTTTCTTGTTTCAAATCCAGTGTACGTAATCATAGGAATTTTCTGCCTTGCCTCTTCCATTGGACTTTATAGCTGCCTGTCTCCATTTGTAGGGAGAATTCCTTTCTGTGAATGCAGGTATGATGTAACTTAAAATATACTCTTTGTAAATTAATGTAAAAGCTAAGTTTAAAACAACATTGAAACTGGAATTTTCTCCTAGTCTTTCGACTGATTTTACCCTGAACCTTTCTCCTCTTCTAATCAGGATTCCAGACTTACCATGTAGTCACAAGCGTCCCCAAGTACGGATGTTGGTTCTTGGCATGTTTTGTGTCTCAGTTAGTTGTGTGTGGGCAGTATTCAGAAATGAAGACAAGTAAGTAACATTGTCATGTTAATGAGCTTACAGTTTATATGTATGTTTGCTTTTAGTCAACTGTATCCATTGCTCAGTGTAATCTACACCCAAAGAGACCAAATGCAGATTAGGTAGCTGCTTTGCCATGCATCAGTCTGTTCACAGCTGTTGACACAGGCTGTGGCTCACTTGCCATTTTAATTGCTCATTCTACTGACTCTGACTTTTGTTTAGGTCTTCTGTTCTGTCTGAGTAGCGATTGTCAAAAATTCAAGGTAACTTTAATAACTGCAAACCTTTAATTGGCATGTAGGTTAACATGAAGGACTAACCTTTCCCACCCTTGTTGGAATCTGCATTATAAAATTTGGCCAGTTTTCCCTCTCATTCTTAGCTTTTTCCATTTCCTTTTTACTCAAGGTAGCCCCCCCCACCTACTGACTTAGTTTTTCATATGACTTTTCTTCCCATATTTAAAAACATTTTATCATTACCATCCTCCCATCTTAGAACATTAAACAATACAGCATAGGACAGGTCATTGGCCCTCAATGTTGTGCCAGCCTTTTATCCTACTCTAAGATCAGACTAACCTACGTACCCTTCATTATACTATCTTCCACGTGCCTATCCAAAAATTGTGTAAATGTCCCTAATGTATCTGACTCTACTACCACTGCTGGCAGTGCATTCCACGCATCCATCACTCTCTGAAGAAAGAACCTACTTCTGACATCTCCCCTAAATCTTCCTCCAATCACCTTAAAATTATGACCATTCGTGATAGACATTTCCGCCATGGGAAAAAGTCTCTGGCTATCCACTCTATCTATGCCTCTCAACATCTTGTACATATCTATCAAGTTACCTCTCATCCTTCACTCCAATGAGGAAAGCCCTCGCTCCCTCAACCTTTCTTCATAAGACATGTACTCCAGTCCAGGCAGTATCTCCAGTAAATCTCCTCTGTACCCTGTCCAAAGCTTCCACATATTTCCTATAATGAGGTGACCAGAACTGAACACAATATTCCAAGTGTGGTCTAACCAGGGCTGTGTAGAGCTTGGATATATTCCATCTGGCCCAGGGGACTTATCTATCCTTATGTTTTTCAAAATTGTCAGCACATCCTCCTTTCTGACATCAACCGGTTTAGTATGTCAGTCTGTTTCATGTTGTCCTTACAAACGTCAAGGTCCCACTCAATAGTGAGTACTGAAGCAAATTATTCATTAAGGACCTTCGCTACTTCCTTCGACTCCAGGCACAAGTTCCCTCCACTATTGCTGATTGTCCCTACCCTTGCACTGGCCATACTCTTGTTCCTCACATAAGTGTGGAATGTCTTAGGGTTTCCTTAATCCTACCAGTTAAAACTTTTTCATGCCCTCTTCTACCTCTCCTAATTCCATTCTTCAGTTCTTTCCTGGCTACCTTGTAATCCTCTAAAGCCCTGTCTGACCCTTGCCTGTTCGACCTTAAGTAAGTTTCCTTTTTCCTCTTAACTAGATGTTCCACATCCCTTGTCATCCAAGATTCTTTCAACCTTCCATCCTTTCCTTGTCTCAGTGGGACAAACCTGTCTAGCATGATCAGCAAGTGCTTCCTAAAGACCTCCACATTTCTGTTTTGCATTTCCCTGAAAACATCCGATCCCAGTTTGGGTGCCCCAGTTCTTTCCTAGGAGCATTGTAATTCCCCCTCCCCCAATTAAATACTTTCCCATACTGTCTGCTGCCATCCCTAGTAAAGGTCAGCAGGTTGTGATCACTATCACCAAACTGCTTTCCCACCAAGAGATCAAATACCTGGAAAAATAACTCCCAATTACGTGACTGCTCCTTTCCTGTTTCTGACTTCCACCCATACTGACTCTGTAGACAAACCCTCCTCAATGACCTTCTTTTCTGCAGCTGTGATACTATCCCTGATTAGCAATGCCACTCCTCCAGCTCTTTTACACTCTGCTACCCCCCACCCCTGACCACCACAACCACCATCCTCACCACTCCTTTTGAAGCATCTAAACCCTGGAATAGCCAACAACCATTCCTGTCCCTGTGATAGCCAAGTCTCCATAATGGCTACAACATCATCATTCCAAATACTGATCCATGATTCAAAATCTTCTGATTTTCTTTTGAGCATGTTGCCTGCTTTTGCTTTTTCTGTTAGAATCATAGTCATATAGCATGGACACAAACCATTTGGTCCAATTATTCCATGCCGAACATGCTCCCAAGTCAAACTAGACCCACATGTCTGCATTTAGAATTAGAACCCCTACAGTGTGGAAACAGGCCCTTCGGCCCAACAAGTCCACACCGACACTCCAAAGAGTATCCAACCCAGACCCATTACTCTATATTTTCCCCTGACTAATGCACCTCACCTACACATCCCTGAAAACTATGGGCAATTTAGCTTGGCCAATTCACCTAACCTGCACATCTTTGGATTGTGGGAGGAAACCGGAGCACCCGGAGGAAACCTGCACAGACACGGGGAGAATGTGCAAACTCCTCGAAGACAGTCGCCCGCGGCTGGAATTGAACCCGGTTCCTGGCGCTGTGAGGCAGCAGTGCTGACCACTGAACCACCGTGCTGGATTTGTCCCATATCCCTCCAAACCTTTCCTATTCATTTATTGATCCAAATGTCTTGTAAATGTTATAACTGTACCTGCATCCACCATTTCCCCAGGCAGTTCATTCCACACACTAACCACTCTGTGTGTAGAAAAAAATACTTGTCCCTCATGCCCTTTTCAAATCTTTTTTCTCTCACCTTAAAAAAAAAAATGCCCCTCGTTTTGAATTCCCCCACCATAGGGAAACGACCTTTTGCTCTTTGCCTTATTTATGCCCCTCATGATTTTATGACCTCCTATAAGGTCACCCTTTGACTCTTTTGCTCCGGTGGGAAAAGTCCCAGCTTTTCCTATTTTTATAACTCAATCCCTCCACTCCTGGCAACATCCTGGTAAATCTTTTCTGAACTCTCTCCAATTTAATGATATCCTTCCTGTAACAGGGTGACCAGAACTCCACACACAACACCAGAAGAGGCCTCATCAACGTCCTGTACGACCTCAACATGACATCCCAACTCCAATACTCAGAGGTCTGAGTAATGAAGGCAAGCATGCTAAATGCCTTCTTAACCATCCTGTCTGCCTGTGATGCAAATTTCAAAGAATTATGTACCTGAACTATTAAGTCTCTGTTCTGCAACACTGCTCAGGGCCCTACCATTGATTGTATAAGTCCTCTCCTTTTTTTTTTACCAAATTTATCCAAATTTATCCAAATTAAACTTCAACTGCCACACCTCAGCCCATTGACTCAAATGACCAAAATCGCTTTGTAATCTTAGATATTCTTCCTCACTATCAACTAAGCCACCAACTTTGGTGTAATCTGTAAACTTACTAACCATGCGTCCTATATTCTCATCCAAATCATTTATATAAATGACAACCAAAAGTGGACCCAGTGCCATTCGTTTCGGAGCACTGCTGGTCTCAGGTCTCCAGTCTGCAAAACAACCCTCCACCACAGCCTTGTCCGGCAGCTACTATTAGGACAATTTTGTACCCAATTGGCATGTTCACTCTGAATCTAATTACTAATTAGTCTACTATGTTGAACCTTGTCAAAGGCTTTTCTAAAGTCTAATTAAACAATGTCTACCGCTCTGCACTCATCAGTCTTTTTGGTTACTTCCTCAAAAAACTCAATCAAGTTTGTGAGACATGATTTTCCTTGCACAAAACATACTGACTATCTCTAATCATTCCTTATCTCTCCAAATGCCCGTAAATCCTGTCTTTCAGAATCACCTCCAACAACTTACCCACCACTAATGTCAGGCTCACTGGCCTGTAGTTCCCAGGCTTCTCCTCACAGCCTTTCTTAAATAAAGGCACAACATTAGGCACCCTCCAGTCCTCCAACACCTCACCCATGGTTATAGATGATACATATATCTCTGCTAGGGGCCCTGCAATTTCTTCCCTGACTTCCCACAATGTCCTACTCCTATTCAAATGTTGAATATTCAAGTTCTGATAAAATTAGCTAATTTGTTTCCTACACAAATTGCTTCAGACTGCTAGCATTTACAAGTTTTAGCTTTTTGTTAATCTTTGAGTTAAACTATTATTGCTTGTCCCTGTTTGCGTAACTGATTTTGAAATTACGTGGTGTGAATATTTGTGTTTTAATTCTTATCCCAATATGTGAGCGTTCTTAGCTGTGTAAAGGTGATTTTAAACCACTCCTGCACAAGGGCTTTCATGTATTGAGTGTTTATCTCCTATTTGCATCATGTTTTTACATTTAAAATTGCAATATTCAGATTTATACACTGGTGTTCAATGTCTAATATGTATGCCCAAATTCTCACCCTAGTTTATTCACCGATTACCACACTATATCAATTACCCACTTGTGTTGATTTGTGCTATTTTAAGAGCAGAGTGCAAACATGCAGATGTTTTTTCATAATTAGGTATTTCACAATTTCTGATTTTATTTGTTTAATCTTAAGTAAAAACTGAATTATTTAAAACTCCTGCTTTCAAAATTTACTTGAAAGGTACCAAAAATGTCTTTAAATGGACATTCTGAATAAATGGTTTATACTAATGAATCTTCAGAATAAGCCATCATTATTACGATGTATCATGGTGCATTGCTACATTTTTGGGTCAATGATTTATTGCACAGTCTTTGAGATACTGAATGGATTCTGTTTCACAGATGGGCCTGGGTTTTGCAAGATACTCTGGGAATTGCCTTTTGCCTTTACATGTTGAAAACAATCCGACTCCCAACTTTTAAGGTACTGTGTCTTGAGTTCTGTTGCATGAATACTAACTGGTTATGATATAATATTTACATTTAAAGTTTGGATAGTTAGAATCAAAACTGTATCAGCTGGTCTATATGTGACCCATTGACAGTGATGTCCAGACTGGCTGAAAGGATATCTATAACAACAATCTCCTGGCTGCTTATGCATTATCAGAATGTATTTTCCCTCATGCAATTTACTTTTTAGATACTTCAGTTTCATTATTGGTGGTGGGGGACTTTCATGGACTTCTTACATATTGTCTCCACATCTTTTACATTGTATTTCAGTTATGAGGTCGCGACTTGTTTCAGCTTATCCTAGCCAGTCAGATTGGTTGAGTTTTGGGGGGATAAAGCTGAGTTTTGGGGGGATAAAGCTGAGTTATTAATCTGTACAGTGTCTCAAGAAGGTCAGAAGTGGAGTATACGCTGATGATTGCACAATGTCAGCACCATTCATAACACCTCAGGCACTGGAGCAGTCCATGTCCAATGTAGCAAGGTCTGGACAACATTAAGGCTCTGGATGATAAGTGACAATTAACTTCCCAAGTGCTTGGCAATTACTATCTCAAGTAGGAAAATCCAACCACCGCCACTTGATATTCAATTGTATTACCATTGCTGAATTCTCCACTATCAACATCCCAGGCATTCTCAGTGAACAGAAACTGAATTGGATGAGCTGTACAGGTATCTTGGCTACAAGAACAGGTCAGAGACTAGTTATTCTGCAGTGAGTAACTTACTGTCTCAATTCCAAAAACCTATCCATCATCTACAAGACACAAGTTTGATGGAATACTGTCCACTTTCCTTGATGAATGCACTTCCAAAAACACTCAAAAGCTCAATAACATTGAGGACAAAGCAGCTTGCTTGATCGGCAGCCCACAAGAGCAGCAGACACAGGATCACTGTTGCCTGGAAATTCCCCTCTGGCTTGGAACTAGATCACTGCTTCTTCACTTGCTGGTTTGAAGACTAGAACTTCTTTCCTAACTGCACTGTGTTCTTGGAATATGTGCTGTAGCGGTTTGAGAATGTGGTTTACTACCATCTTTTCCAGAGCAATAAAGAATGAGCAATAAATTATGGCCTAATCGGTGACAAACACTTCCCATGAATTTAAAAGAAGTCCGAAATTCTTGGTCTCCTTTTTGTTAAATAGATTTTTTTTTCTCATTGACAGTTCCTCCATAGTTCTCTTGAGGGAATTCCAAGTGTTCACATCATTTTCAGAGAATAAACTTTCTCTACGTCAATCCAAAATGTCTGACAATTTAGTCAGTAGGGCATTTTCCTCGCATCCATTCTGTTGAGCGCTTTAAGATGTTTTTATTTCAACGAGATCACCTCTTATTCTACACATCTTCTAGCCTGGGATTCCAACGGCCCGAGATTCGGCAGCTGCCATGTTGCTTTCTGCAGCGGTGAACCATGTGGTCTTTTCCTCCGCCTTGGGAACCCATGAGTCGTGAATTGAACAAAGATGGACTTTGTCTTAATTTTACTTTATATATGATTTCTGTTATTAATATAGGTGCTGGAGTATGGCAACTTAAAACACTTTTCACTACATTTTGTTTTGTACAAATACAAGTGACAATAAATTACCTATCCTGTTGTGTAAACTCTAGGATCTGATCAATCGATCAACCTGATCTCAGAAAATCCTCTCGTCCCAGAAATCAGTCCTTGAATGAATCTCTGTTGCATGCCCTTCGAGTCATGATATCCTGTTAACATTTGCTTTTGTAATTGCTTGCTATACCTGCATGTTAACTGTTGTGATTCCATATTTGCTATCAGATTTTCAGAAACTCTTTTAAATATTCTGCAAATAAAGTGTGATATCAGGATCTGGAACATTTACTTCTCTTATAAAAACAGAAAATGCAGGTAATAATCAGCAAGTTAAGCAGCATCCATTGACAGAGATAATATTTCAGATTGAATTTCTGATGAAAGATCTATCAGTTTAAATCTATTAAAAGCCTGTTACATGTTGCAGTAATTTACACTTACACTGCTAGGTGGCGCTAACTGCAAATTCTCGGCCAGTGCTGACCTGTTAACATTGAAGGTCAGCGTCCCTGTGTATCCAACACTATTGCTTATGCTCCCACACTTTGCCATACTTAACCGTGGATAGTTGGAATGCCTCATCTCTGGCAAGTGTGCACTTACTTTAGACCAATCTGTTGTCACATATATAAAGAAACATATAACAATGACAGTAACACTTTAAAAATTCAGCCAGGGAGCTGTGACCCAGTGGAAAGCTGAGATCTGAAATGTAATTAATAAAGGAAGGATAAACTTATTATCTAATTAAAATTCTGTAACCCACAGTCACTTGTTACACCACAAAACACTCCATATTTCTTTGAATTTGTTGACAGCAGTTTGATCCATGCTGATAGGCTGGACTGGCAGAGAAGAAGGCTACTGATTTGACATATTAATATTTTAATTGATTTCAATATTAACTACTTATAGATTCTTCTGATGTTTATATTTAACTTTAAGCATAATTTTTTTGGACCTTAATGGTGTTTGTATTGAACTTTAGTATTAACTGTTTCTGGACTTTAATGGTATTCTCTTGTTTTAACCAGGCTTGCACATTACTGCTGACGGTTCTCTTTGTCTATGATATATTTTTTGTCTCCGTCACACCATACCTTACACAGGTAAGCTGAAAAATGGGTTGCCTGCAGAATCTTTAATATTTCAGTAGCAAAGATAAATTACTTTGCAATTTGTTTTTGAGACTAACTGAGATTTTGACTTTGATTCTGCATACAACTCTATATTGAACTATGTAAATAAGTAGGTTACTATTGGTTAATGGTATTCAGGAACCAAATTTTGGCAGTCACCAATTGGTGCAATGGATTAAATACTGGCCTCTATCTCTGACTTTTGGGATCTAATCCAGCCTAGACAAATAGTCAAAAACATTTCTGTCTGCTGACTATAGGGACCCTCTATGAAATTATTGCCTAATTAAAGTGGGCAAGAAAGGCAAAAAGCTTTATCAGAACAGGAATAGGCCATTTAGCACCTCAAGCCTGCTCCACCATTTAGAGATTGCTGTGCCCATCTCCATTTACCTGTCTGTGCCCAACTCCATTTACCTGTCTTTGGCCCATACCTCTTAATGCCTTTGTTTAACAAAAACATGCCTCAAATTTAAAATTAACAACGGTTCTCTTATCCACTGCCATTGTGGAAGAGAGTTACAAATATTTATCATCCTTTTGTGTGTAGAAGTGCTTCCTAATATCTCTCCTGAACAGTCTGGCCGTAATTCTCAAACCTTGCCACCTAATTCTAGAATTTTCAACCATTGGAAATAGGGTAGATAAAGATTAACTATCTCTTCCTGTTAATATCTTGAAGACATCGATCAGATCATCCGTAACTTTCTTAATTTTAGAGAAAACAGCCCTTATCTCTCCTCAACTTAACCCGGAAATCCAGGTGTCATTCATATAAATCTACGTTGTACTCCAAAAGGCTAATATATCCTTCTCCATCTGGTCATGGTACTCCAAATGGGGTCTATTCAGGGTTTTGTATAGCTGCAGCATAACTTCTGCATATTTGGGGCGGCATGGTGGCTCAGTGGTTAGTACTACTGCCTCACAGCACCAGGGTCCCAGGTTTGATTCCAGCCTCGGGCGAGTGTCTGTGTGGAGTTTGCACATTCTCCCCATGTCTGCGTGGGTTTTCTCCGGATGCTCCGGTTTCTTCCCGCAGTCCAAAGATGTGCAGGTCAGGTGAATTGGCTATGGTAAATTGCCCATAGTGGTAGGTGCATTAGTCAGAGGGAAATGGGTCTGGGTGGGTTACTCTTCGGAGGGTCAGTGTGGACTTGTTGGACTGAAGGGCCTATTTCCACACTGTAGGGAATCTAATCTTGTTCTCCAGTCCTATAGATACAAAGTCTAGTTTTCTGATTATTGTTTGGACCTGTTTGTGACATTTTCAAGATCCATGCACCTGAACCCCCAAGCCTGTTTGGACATCTGCTGTTTTTAACTCCATACTGTTTAGAAAGTACCCTGGTCTCTCCTCTTTCAGTCCAAAAGGAATATGTGATAGTGACTAATTATGTTTGCGGCAATTTGTCCTTTCTTATTTGATGACAAAGCCATATCTTCTGCTTTCATTAAAAGAGAGAGCTTGAGTAGTTTTCATGTGACTGCACATGAGCCTCTTTTTAATTCATTTAATTGTGAAATATGAAGAACTATAATTTGACACAATGCCAGCACCTTTGGCCCTAACTCTTTTAACTTGTGCGATATGTTTGAATCCTAAATTACACCAGTTAAAAGCATCCTGCACTTATAAAGGATTTTGTATTGCTCCAGATTTAAAGAAAATATTAGAAAAGTTGTGTGTAAAAGAAGCAGCTGAACAATGTTAAGTCATGAGCAAGATAATTCTGGGTGCAGTGAGTGGCTGTAAACTGCTGGGAGTGGAGTGGAGTGGAGAATATTATCACCTCACTCTGTGATTTCTTGGCCAATTTGTTTTTCAAGATTTCTAAAGGGCACTGAAATAATTTTTGCAATGAAGCCATATTTCCTAAGAGTGATGAGTTTGTGTGTTTCAGAGCGGGGAGAGTATCATGATGGAGGTTGCTGCTGGTCCTTCTGATTTCTCCACTCAAGAGAAGGTACAGCTGAAAGCATGCTGCTATGTTACTTATTAAAGCCTGCAGTAGCCTTTGCAGCGTTTCTATCAGCAAATAATTAAAATACTTTAATTTTTTTTTGTGTTCTGTTCTCTCTTCCTTTTGGTTGCCCTATAAGCTACACTGTGGCATCTGTTTATTGTTAACTGTGTGACCTATTTCTCCAGAACACTTGCATTTCTTGGTTTTCTTTCCTGATTTATGTCTGCTGATTTTATTCTTTGCAACTGTTTTGCAGTATCTTTGAAATATTATGCAAGTATAAGTTATTGAGAGCAGGGGACCACGCACTTGGGATTCTCCTGCTTGACGTTTTTAACCACTTGACTCCCTTATTTTGTTGCCATCATTTTTATTCTAAGGCTTAAGTATTAAATCCATATAGTACTCAATCTGTTTTTAAAATTACACTCCTGTTCGAGCAAAGCACTGGAGCGTGAATTGGAACTGGGTTTTTAACTGCATTAAACAGTAATTCTGTTGGCTGCGCTCTTCTCCTGCATGTTTCAATCAGACTTTGGACGCATTCCTGGGCTATTTCAGGAATTCTGCCAGATACGATAAACAGGCTTATCAGTCTCCTTGACAGATCCAAGTGCTATTCTCCTTGAATGTGAGTTGCAACCAAGAAAGAGCTGAATGAAATAGTATCCTTTTTAATTCAAGGCCTGCACAAAAACGTAAAAAGAGGAGTGAGAAAAGTAACCTGGTACATTCAGTCTTTCAGGCCTGTTTTCTCCTCATAATAGAAGAGTGTGATCCAGATTTTTCCAGTGTTATTACGGCCACTTTTCTGCTAGAGGTTTGGACACCACTTAGGACACAGAACATTACAGCGCAGTACAGACCCTTCGGCCCTCAGTGATTCCACAGGTCGGTGCAACAATCTGAAGCCCATCTAACCTACGCTATTCCATTCTTGTCCATATGCCTATCCAATGACCATTTAAAAGCCCTTAAAGTTGGTGAGTCTACTACTGTTGCAGGCAGTGCGTTCCATGCCCCTACTACTCTCTGAGTAAAGAAACTACCTTTGTCATTTGTCCGATATCTATCACTTCTCAATTTAAAGCTATGTACCCTCATGCTAGCCATCGCCATCTGAGGAAAAAGGCTCTCACTGTCCAACCTAGCTAACCCTCTGATTATCTTATATGTCTCAAATAAGTCACCTCTCAACCTTCTTCTCTAACGAAAACAGCTTCAAGTCCCTCAGCCTTTCCTCCATACCAGGCAACATCCTAGTAAATCTCCTCAGAACCCTTTCCAAAGCTTCTACATCCTTTCTATAATGCGGTGACCAGAACTATAGGCAATACTCCAAATGTGGCCGTACCAAAGTTTTTTCCAACTGCAGCATGATCTCATGATTCCAAAACTCAATCCTTCTACTAATAAAAGCTAACACACCATATGCCTCCTAATAAAACAATGAGATCCCATTCCCAGAATTTAGGATGGAGCTATAGAAAGACCCTCAAGCAGGAGGAATTAACAGTTTCATCCCAGGGAGACACGAGCAGTTCTGGTACTTCTATCTTTTGGATCTGTAATTTTCCCTGCAGTTTTACTTCAGTCTTCCTCTTCTGATTTCTCATTTGAATTTGGTTTTATAGTTGGTACCTTTCGGTTGCCCACCTACGTTGTTTATTTATTTGTAAACCTGGAAGTGAACATTGGAAAAGTGAGCTGATTGCACCAGTTATTAAAACTCCATTTAGACCTATTCTTATTCACCATCCATATGGATACATTCAAAATTAGGTCAATTAATTCCTGAAGAAGGGCTTATGCCCGAAACGTTGATTCTCCTGCTCCTTGGATGCTGCCTGACCTACTGCGCTTTTCCAGCAACACATTTTTCAGCTCGGATCTCCAGCATCTGCAGTCCTCACTTTCTCGTAGTCAATTAATCCAACCATGGTCATGCAGCATAACTCCAAAATGCTGAGGTCAACAGCTGCCCTGGAAAGAGAAGCTAACTGCAGAGGCATTGATCAAACATGAGGCCTTTCTGGTCTGAGTGGCTCAGCTATTCACTGAACAAATATGTTCAGCTATTGATGTGCTGGTGGCTTAGCATATTTTGCCTTTGGTTTCTGTGTTTAGATGCAGTAAACTAGCTAATTTCAAAAGATTTTTACAGTTTATTAATTATGAGCCTATTAAGATCTTGTACTGCTTTTTTAATGGTTACCAATCAATTATCTATTTCTCAAGAGTATTTGCTTTAGAGCAGATTTCTTGATAGGTGTGTTGATGCTTTGTGGGAATGGCAAGATAAAAGGGACATTACATTTGTCTTTGGATATTGATATTTAACAATAATCTTCTATAACCATTTAGATTCATTTTAAATCTGTCCGAGTCCGGTACTTATATATATCATTGTGTTATCATGTTTCACTACTGTAAATGAACTTGACACCTTTTAAAGTGTAATCAAATGTAAGAGTCTGGTTATGTGGAAAACAGAATCAAAGTAGATCAAACTTTTCTATCTGATGTAATCAAATTAAACCACTTGCCTTCCTGGTGAGACTTCTCTTTTGTTCGCAGCTTCCAATGGTTCTAAAGGTGCCCCGCTTGAATTCATCACCTCTGGCATTGTGTGACCGGCCATTCTCCCTTCTTGGCTTTGGTGATGTCTTAATACCAGGTAAACAAATTCTCAGCATATTCATCTGCTATACTCCTTTACCCTAAAACTAGATATATTCAAATGTTTGATTAATCAATTATAAGAAACTATTGAATTATTTAGGAATTTTTAATTTGTTGGAAATTAGCTTTCCTTTGTATTAGAGCTAGATTAGATTAGATTAGATTAGATTAGATTACAGTGTGGAAACAGGCCCTTCGGCCCAACAAGTCCACACCGACCCGCCGAAGCGAAACCGACCCATACCCCTACATTTACCCCTTACCTAACACTACGGGCAATTTAGTATGGCCAATTCACCTAACCTGCACATCTTTGTGACTGTGGGAGGAAACCGGAGCACCCGGAGGAAACCCACGCAGACACGGGGAGAACATGCAAACTCCACACAGTCAGTCGCCTGAGTCGGGAATTGAACCCGGGTCTCTGGCGCTGCGAGGCAGCAGTGCTAACCACTGTGCCACCGTGCCGCCCTTTTTAACCCCCCAGTGGGAACATCCTCCACCCAGATTTCAGCTTCGCTACTGACTGTTATGTATTTCCCTGGCTACACAAGATTAACATTACTCTTTGTAGGGCGTTCAAAGTTAAAAATCACACAACACGAGATTATAGTCCAACAGGTTTAATTGGAAGCACTACCTTTCAGAGTGCTGCTCCTTCATCAAGTGGACAACCACCTGATGAAGGAGCATCGCTGTGAAAGCTAGTGCTTCCAATTAAACCTGTTGGACTATAACCTGGTGTTGTGTGATTCTTAACTTTGTACACCCGAATCCAATCACCGGCATCTCCATATCGTCTCTGTAGGGCTTCGGTCTTAAATAGCTAAAAGATGTCAGTCCCAGTGGAATGCCAGCACCAAGCTTATCAGTCTGTATTAAATTTTTTAAAGATTGTTTTCAAAACAGTTGAGGATAAGACCATTGTGTAGGGCCTTCATTTCTGAAATTCTGTTGGATCATTGATGTAAATTGCAATTTCCTTGTCTTATTCCATTGGCAACAACTTCCTTTTTTTTTGATTTTCTTTTCAGGAATGTTGGTGGCATATTGTCACAGGTTTGACATTCAGGCACAGACCCCACGAATTTATTTTGTGGCTTGCACAATTGGTAAGTGCCAACATTTTCTTTAGCAACAGAAGTTTCAGCATATGTGTATATTTTATATATGTGCTACACACATTTAAAGTGAAAAGTTTTGGTTACAGGGAATACAAAGAATTAGCTGCAAAGGGGATGGGACTAATTTTGTCCCTCTTTGAAAGAATTGATGCAGGTATGATGAGCTGAATGGCTGCCTGTGCTGCAGATTCAACGATTCTATAAGTAGGTGCACTGTTACTGTCAAACAATTTGTAATTATCATAGCTTCAGCAAGAATTGCCTTATTATGCAACATTGAAATTTTTACCAGCTGAACTCTTTAACTACATGGAATTATATGGTTGGTGATGTAAAATCCAATGCATAATAAAACTTTGAAACAATTATTACATGCACCATACGTAATAGAGTCATAGAGATGTACAGCATGGAAACAGACCCTTTGATCCAACCCGTCCATGCCGACCAGATATCCCAACTCAATCTAGTCCCACCTGCTAGCACCCGGCCATATCCCCCGAACCCTTCCTATTCATATACCCATCTAAATGCTTTTAAATGTTACAATTGTACTAGCCTCCACTACTTCTTCTGGCAGCTCATTTCATACATGTACCACCCTCTGCATGAAAAAGTTGTCCCTTAGGTCCCTTTTATATCTTTCCCCTCTCACCCTAAACCTATGCCCACTCGTTCTGGACTCCCCCTCCCCAGGAAAAAGCCTTTGTCTATTTATCCTATCCGTGCCCCTCATAATTTTGTAAACCTCTATAAGGTCGTCCCTCTGACGCTTCAGGGAAAACAACCCCAGCCTGTTCAGCCTCTCGCTGTAGCTCAAATTGTCTAACCCTGTAAATCTGTTCTGAACCCTTTCAAGTTTCACAACATCTCTCCAATAGGAAGGAGACCAGAATTGCACGCAATATTCCAGCAGTGGCCTAACCAATGTCCTGTACAGCCGCAACATGACCTCCCAACTCCTATACTCAATACTCTGACCAATAAAGGAAAGCATACCAAACTCCGCCTTCACTATCCTAGCTACCTGCGACTCCACTTTCAAGGAGCTATGAACCTGCACTCCAAGGTCTCTTTGTTCAGCAACACTCTCTAGGATCTTACCATTAAGTGTATAAGTCCTGCTAAGATTTGCTTTCCCAAAATGCAGCACCTCGCATTTATCTGAATTAAACTCCGTCTGCCACTTCTCAGCCCATTGGCCCATCTGATCAAGATCCTGTTGTAATCTGAGGTAACCTTCTTCACTGTCCACTACACCTCCATGTAGAGAAATATTTTGCTCTTGATTAACATAATAAATAATTCGGTAGAAAATTGTAACATTTCCTTTTAATGTTGTATATCTGGAATACACGTGAAAACTATCAAGTTATTGACCATACTAACCTGTAGAGGGAAAACAAACCCAAGAATGCATAAAATGCTGAAATGAATGGCGTAACCATTAGCATCAGAAAGACAAATGGAAGGTTAATGCTTCAAGTTCAGACTCTTGTCAAAACTGAAGAGTTTGAGAAGACCCTTTATTTCTGATCAAACCTCAGTGAGGGGACATGTAAAAAGATAATTAAGACTTTGTACCGATTTAGTTACTTGTGTAGGAGGCAGTTAATGGATTTAATTGCTTATAATAATGGCATTTAAGAAGTCGAAGAGCCTGAATGAGTTGAGAATTATTAGATCAGACATGACCTTATTGAATGGTAGAACAGAATGGGCTGAATGGCCTATTTCTGCTCCTATGTGTTGTAGCAAGCCTTTTGGCTGACCAAATTGATGAATCAGCCATGCTTCCCAAATGTAAAGGTAAACAGAATGGGATTATCCAAAGGAAAGTTAGAGCTAGAGCCTGAATTTAGAGTAACAGAGATACACAGCATGGAAACAGATCCTTCAGTCTAACTAGTCCATGCCGACCAGATATCCTAAATTAATCTAGTCCTATTTGCCAGCAGTTGGCCTATATCCCTCTAAACCTTTCCTATTCATGTATTCATTCAGGTGCCTCTTAAATGCTGTAATTGCACCAGCCTCCATCATTTCCTCTGGTAGCTCATTCCAAACACGCACTACTCTTTGTGTGAAAAAGTTGCCCCTTAGGCCCCTATTAAATCTTTCCCCTCTCACCCTAAACCTATGACCTCCAGTTCCACACTCCCCCAACTCAGGGAAAAGACTTTGTCTATGTTCCCTAACCATGCCCCTCATGATTTTATAAACCTCTATAAGGTCACCCCTCAGCCTCTGATGCTCCAGGGAAAACAGCCCCAGCCTATTCAGTCTCTCTCTGTAGCTCAAACCCTCCAACCCTGGCAACATCTGTGGCTTCACTGGAGGCTCACTGATAATGTTATCTAGTATGGTGACGAAACGTTTGAAAGCAAACCTTCCAGTTCAGTGAGCAAGCTTACATCCAGATCCTTGTAAATTTTTTCAGAACTCTTTCAAGTTTCACAACATCCTTCCTGTAGCAGGGAGACCAGAATTGCACAAAATATTCCAAAAGTGGCCGAACCAATGTCCTGTGCAGCTGCAACATGATCTCCCAACTCCTGTATTTAATGTTCTGATCAATAAAGGAAAGCTTACTAAACATCATCTTCACTATTCTATCTACCTAAGGCTTCACTTTCAAGGAATAACAAAGCTGCACTCCAAGGTCTCTTTGTTCAGCAACAGTCCCCAGGACTTCACCATTAAGTATAAAAGTGCTGCCCTGATTTGCCTTTCCAAAATGCAGCACCTCACATTTATCGAAATTAAATTCCATTTGCCACTCCTCGGCCCATTGGCCATCTGATCAAGGTCCTGTTATACTCTCAGGTAACCTTCTTTACTGTTCACTACACCTCCAATTTTGGTGTCATTTGCAAACTTACTAATTATACCTCCTCCGTTCATATCTAAATCATTTATATAAATGGCGAAAAGCAGTGGACCCAGCGCCGATCCTTGTGGCACATCACTGATCATAGGCCTCCAGTCTGAAAAGCAAACCTCCACCACCACGCTATGTCTTCTACCATCGAGCCAGTTCTGTGTCCAAATGGACAGTTCTCCCTGTATTCCATGTGATCTTACCTTGCTAACCAGTCTATCATGAGGAACCTTGTCAAACGCCTTACTGAAGTCCATATGGATCATGTCCACCACTCTACCCTCGTCAATCCCCTTCGTTACGTCTTCAAAAAACTCAAATCAAGTCAGTGAGACATGATTTCCCACAGACAAAGCAAGGTTGACTATCTCTAATCAGTCCTTGCCTATCTAAATATATGTAAGTCCTGTTCATGATTCCCTCCAACAACTTGCACTAATGTCAGGCTCAGCAGTCTGTAGTTCCCTGGCATTTCCTTACCACCTATCTTAAATAGAGGCACCACGTGAGCCAACCTCCAGTGTTCCGGCATCTCACCTGTGGCTATCGATGATCCAGATATCTCAGCAAGGGGACTACCCGTCACTTCCCCAGCTTCCCACAGAGTTCTAGGGACACCTGATCAGGTCCTGGGGATTTATTCACCTTTATGCGTTTTAAGACATCCAGCACCACCACCACCTGTGTAATATGGACATTTTTCAAGATGTCATCACCTATTTCCCCACATTCTCTATCTTCCACCTCCTTCTCCACAGTAAACACTGATGCAAAATACTCGTTTACTATCTCTCCCATCTCATGCGTTCCATACTAAGGCTGCCTTGCTGATCTTTGAGGGATCCTATTCTCTCCCAATTACCCTTCTGTCCTTAATGTATTTATAATATCCCTTTGGATTCTCCTTAACCTTATCTCCTTAACCCTCTTAAGTCTCCTCCTTCTGCCTATCTATTCCTGCTGTCTATATCTGACATACGCTGCTTTATTTTTCTTGACCAAAACCTCAATTTCTCTAGTTATCCAGCATTCCATACACATGGCAGCCTTGCCGTTCACCCTAACAAGAACTTACAGTTTCTGGGCTCTTGTTATCTCATTTGTGAAGGCTTTCCATTTTCCAGCTGTCCCGTTACCTGCAAACATTGCACCCAATCAACTTTTGAACGTACTTGTCTAATACCATCAAAATTGGCCTTCCACCAATTTAGAACTTTAACTTTTAGATCCAGCATAACTTTTTCCATCACTATTTTAAAACTAATAGAATTATGGTTGCTGGCCCCAAAGTGCTCCCCCACTGACATCTCAGTCACCTGCCCTGCCTTATTCCAAGAGTAGGTCAAGTTTTGCACCTTCTCTAATAGGCACATCCACATGCTTTTTCAGAAAATTTTCTTGTACACACTTAACAAATTCCTCTCCATCTAAATTCTTAGACTGGTATTACCATATTATTATGTTTGGAAAGTTAAAATCCCCTACCATTACCACCCTTTTATTCTTACAGATAAATGAGATCTCCTTACAAATTTGTTTCTGAATTTCCTACTGACTATTGGTGGTCTTTAGTACAATCCCAATAAGCTAATCATTCCTTTCTTATTTTTCAGTTCCTCCCAAATAACTCTCTTGGATGCATTCCCAGGAATATCCTCCCTAAGTACAGCCGTAATGTTAACTCTTATCAAAAATGCCACTCCCCCTCCTCTCTTGCCCTCCTTTCTATCCTCCTTATTGCATTGGTTTCCTGGAATATTAAGCTGCCAGTCCTGTCCATCTCTGAGCCACGTTTCTGTAATTGCTATGATATGCCAGTTTCATGTTCCTAACCATGCCCTGAGTTCATCTGCCTTCCCTGTTAGGCCTTGTGCATTCAAATAAATGCACTTTAATTTTACCTTGTTTTCTGCTTTGTTCCTGCTTGCCCAGACTGTTTGACTTGCTCCTTTTCTCAACTTCACCAGTCTCAGACTGATCTCTTTCCTCACTATCTCCCTGGGTCCCACCTCCCCAACCTTATTAATTTAAATCCCCCCAAGCATCTCTAGCAAAACTCGTTGCCAGTATATTAGTCCCCTTCCAATTTAGGTGCAATCCATCCTCCTTGTACAGATTCCAATTATCCAAAAATGTGAATCCTTCTCCCATACACCAGCTCCTCAGCCATGCATTCATCTGCTCTATCCTCCTATTCCTACCATCATTAACTCGTTGCACTGGGAGTAATCCAGATATTACCACCCTTGAGGACCTTTTTAAGCTCCTGCTTAACTTCCTATATTTTCCCTTCCGAATCTCTTCCTTTTTCCTTCCTATGAGGTTAGTTCCAATGTGTGCAACAACCTCCTGCTGGTTCCACTCCCCTTTGAGAATATTCTGCATTGTCTCTAAAATATCCTTGATCCTGGCATCAGAGAGACAACACACCATTGTAATTTCTTGCTGTCGGCCGCAGAAATGTCTGTCTGTGCCACTGACTGGAGAGTCCCCTATCTCAATCGATCGCTTGGAACTTGATGCACCCCTCATTACATTAGAGCCAGTCTCAGTACCAGAAACTTGGCTGTTTGTGCTACATTCCCTTGAGAGTCCATCACCCCTTAAATTTTCCAAAACAGCATACTTGTTTGAGATGGGGATAGCCATAGGAGACTCCCGCACTATCTGCCTCCCTCGCCTACCTTTCCTGGCAGTAACTCATCTACCTGAACTGTAGCTGTGGTTTTTCTCCCATCTAATAACTGTCATCCATCACATCCCCAGCTCCTGTAAATACTTTATTGCCTCTAACAGCCGCTCCAACTGACCCGTGTGATCTGATAAGATTTACATTGGCAGGTAGGGCATTCCATGCTCTTACCACTGTCTGAGTAAAGAACCTGACTGTAACATCTGTCTTAAATCTATCACCCCTCAATTTGTAGTTATGCCCCCTTGTACAAGCTGACATCATCATCCTAGGAAAAAGACTTTCACTGTCAACCCTATCTAATCCTCTGATCATCTTGTATGTCTCTATCAAATCCCCTCTTAGCCGCCTTCTTTCCAATGAGGACAGACCCAACTCTCTCAGCTTTTCCTCTTAAGACCTCTTAAATGAATGCTTTTAATATTTAATTACACTAATCTAGAGTCTGCCTCATTTCCCTCCAGGACTTTGTACACACTGCTGTGAATCTTAACTTCAACAACATCAGACAACATTGAAGAAAAATTTAAAAACAGCAAAATACACAGCTGTTACATAATCATCAGTAATATGGAAATTCTCCCTAATCCCCACATTCGACAGGCAGAGCAGATCGCTCTACTAAAGACATCTTTGCACCTTAACAATCTACAGAAAATAGTATAGTCATACTGCTCTCAAAAAAAAACACTGCTGCAGGCTAACATGTACCTATGTTTTATATTTTAAAATTTTAATCAGGAGACAGATCTCAATAAAACATATAACTAAAAAGAACCCACTCTACTCACTATTTTAAAAAAGACAGCAAAGTTACACTTTGAAACCATGTGAGCTCTCCCACATAGTTCCATTCAAGGTCAGCTGTGTATTTTGCTGTTTTTAAATTTTTCTTCAATGTTGTCTGATGTTGTTGAAGTTAAGATTCACAGCAGTGTGTACAAAGTCCTGGAGGGAAATGAGGCAGACTCTAGATTAGTGTAATTAAATATTAAAAGCATTCATTTAAGAGGTCTTAAGAGGAAAAGCTGAGAGAGTTGGGTCTGTCCTCATTGGAAAGAAGGCGGCTAAGAGGGGATTTGATAGAGACATACAAGATGATCAGAGGATTAGATAGGGTTGACAGTGAAAGTCTTTTTCCTAGGATGATGATGTCAGCTTGTACAAGGGGGCATAACTACAAATTGAGGGGTGATAGATTTAAGACAGATGTTACAGTCAGGTTCTTTACTCAGACAGTGGTAAGAGCATGGAATGCCCTACCTGCCAATGTAGTCAACTCAGCCACATTAGGAAGATTTAAACAATCCTTGGATAAGTACATGGATGATTATGGGATAGTGTAGGGGGAACGAGCTGAGAATAGTTCACAGGTGGGCACAACATCGAGGGCCAGAGGGCCTGTTCTGCGCTGTATTGTTCTATGTTCTAAGAGAGTACTGTACAGTGAGTTTTTCAAGGTTTTACGCTCATCTTTCATGTTTATACAAGTGTCTATTCTTTTCCACAGCTTATGGCATTGGACTTCTCATTACCTTTCTTGCCCTGGCACTAATGCAGACGGGTCAACCAGCGCTCCTTTACCTGGTCCCGTGCACTCTGATCACTAGCATCTGTGTGGCTTGCTGGCGCAAGGAGGTGACAATGTTCTGGAATGGAAGTGGATTTGCGGTGAATACCAGTTTGATATGAGTGAATAGAAGATATTTATTTTTCAAAGTAATAACAATAAAGTTAAGTAAATTTGCAGTTTTTCCAACATACTGGTCCATCTTGAGATTGGCATGAACAGGTTTAACCATGTTGTATTGGGATCGCCTGAAACCTTGATATAACCTTGAGAAAAATCTATTTATGATTAAACATCACGTTGTTGAAGTGTCAGTTTAATTCAAAGTCTGATTGACCTCTGAAGTAAGTAAGACTAACATGTTTATTGGAAACTGTGTTTTGATATCTTGAGTTACTGTTCATTTTATGCTGATTGAGCTAGAGTCTGAGGGTTGGAAGTGGGAATTTGTTTTGCTTCTATCCCCATTGTTAGCATGAAGTACTCCCCAGTAAGGTATAATGTGGACCAGATACAGAATAAAAACTCTCTACAACCCTAATTAGCTCACAAATCAAGTACAGCACTACATTGTAAAATCTCCATGTCCCAACCTTTAATTTTGAAAAGAATATAGTTCATGATACCATTGAGCTATTCCATTATTAACATTGTATGGTATTGGTTGAGCAGACCTTTGTTGTAGTTAATGTTTGATTTGTTTTATAAATAGTTTAACTTCATTTTTATCAGTTTGTCCTTTTTGAAATACAATTCTAATAGTTGTACTGATTTGTTGATATTGTATGTCTATGTTCCTGTTTCTCGAGATTAATTGTTAATTGTTACTGTTGTCACCTGCCGAAGAGCAGTCTTACAGTCCATTTGTCGATTGTCAAGCAACCATATAGTGAAAGCTGTCCTTGGTGAGGAAATCAGCAGGGTCTCTTAAGGCGAAGCCAGGTGTAAAATATCACACATTTGAAGTTCCCATGACCGTCTAATGACTGGCCTTGCATGGATTTCCAATGTCTTGCTCAACCACTGAGCTTGGCTCACTTGCAAAACATCTCACTCCGGCCATTCAAAGTTAAAGCCGTAATGATGTTTGTAGTTCGTATCAAGCAATAGAATGCGGATTGGGTCAGTTGCATTGTATTAACTGGTTGAACTTTCATCTGTGCACATTTGGGGATTCTTTGAAGTTTAAATCTGCCAATCTGCATTTAAAGACATTAGACTATCTTTGTTGTATGTGTTCCATTAGGGAATTTGTATGCACTCCATTTTGTTCAAGCGGGAACTTGAGGTGATTCTGGATTTCTAAATAGTTTGGCTTGGTGATTCTTAAAAGTGATGAATTTTTTTTGTATGTGTTAAATGCCTGTTTATCAAAAAAGGCTGCTCTCTGCCCCCAAGATTTCGTAATTCACTTTCAAATGATTTATAATTTATGTTCAAAAGTTTTGAGCATATCCCATTTCCATCCTTGGAAGTCAACACGTGCCCAGCCCTTTCACAGAATGTGGATTCTGCTTGTTTACTGCCTGAGGGGCCAGTTGAACTGTAAAAGCTGTCCTAATTGTCCATTTATTGTAAGTGATACTTGGCAGTAAGTATGACTGAACGTCCCCGCCTTACCGGAGCTACTGAGGTCAGCTGTAGTGCTGCATTGTGCATCTGCCTGATTGAATCTGAATTTGGTCTGCTGTCTTTTAGGCCTTGGCTCCTGTACTTTTAATGTGGACTCCCAAAACAGGCCCTGGACAGTATGCTGTTTATTTTTGAAACAAAAGACAGAAGGCCAAAAGGCTTGTAAATTTTTCTTGATTAGAAAATTGAGGGGGCTATAAATTGGGAGATAGAGAATCTTGACAATAGACCTGAGGGGTAGAGCCTGCCTGCTGTTGGACATTGTCTCCATCACTATTAGGTGCTTTATTGTATTTGGTGAGAAGGAAAGGGAGCTTTTTTTTTGAAAGTGCATATAACGTTTAAAAATATTATCTCTCTCTTTTAAACCAAATTTCAGACCAGTTCACAAGATGTTGCCTTGAGTGTTTCTTCACCACCTGCAACTGCGTCCAAACTGGTAAGTTGGTTACAAGTCACACTGGCCAAGAAAATTTGTATAAAGTTAATGCATTGATGGAATTCACTTCAAGTGGAAGCAACATATGAAATATCCCTTCTGCTAGTAATTCGTAAACTGATGCTGGATTATATAAAGTGAAAACCAAGAACTTTGGATACTGGAAATCTGAAATAAAAATAGTGAGTACTGGAAAAACTCAACAGGTTTGGCAGTGTCTGTGGAGAGCAAAACAGTTAATGTTTCAAATCCAATGTGATCCTTCGGAACTGATGGGATGGGGAAAGTGAAGGTTTTTATGCTGTAAAATTTGGAAGGGGAGAAGTGAGTAGAGCAGATAGTGTAGGTGCCCCAGAAATAATCCTGGGAATCTGATGTTCTGTAATGAATTATGATCTAGGAGGAGACTGAAGAAGTGTCTGAGAGTTGGCTTCCAGTCTCTACATGGTAGAGGTGCCAGAGCAGATGGCAACATCACCACCCTTGTCAGCAAGTTTGGAAACAAAGTCAGGGTTGGACCTGAGAGAACAGAGTGCAACATGTTCAGAGAAAGACAGGTTAGTGAAGGGAGCAGAGAAATTAAAGTGGCCATTGTCACAGCAACAGCTTTGCAGAGCACCTGCTCCTTACCTTCAAAAGTAACCAATATTCAAGTCTTGAAGACTTATACAGCATGGAAACATACCTTTGATTCCAACCAGTCCATGCCAACCATAATCCCAAACTAAACTAGACCCACTTGCCTGCGTTTGGCCTATATCCTTACAAACATTTCTTATTCGTATACTTATCCAAATATCTTTTAAATGCTGTAACTGTACCTGCATCCACCACTTCCTCTGGAAGTTTATTCCACATATGACCACACAGATCACCCCTTAACCTCCTGTGCTCCAGTGAAAAAGTCCCAACCTTTCCAGCCTATTTGTATAACTCAAGCCCTCTATTCCTGGCAACATCCTGGTAAATCTTTTCTGAATTCTCTCTAGCTTAATAATATTCTTCCTATAACAGGACGACTGGCCACTGTTTGAGAAAGGTGGTAAAGAAAAGCCAGGGAACTATAGTCCAGTGAGCCTGACGTCGGTGATGGGCAAGTTGTTGGAGGGAATCCTGAGGGACAGGAGGTACATGTATTTGGAAAGCAAGGACTGATTAGGGATAATCAACATGGCTTTGTGTGTGGGAAATCATGTCTCACAAACTTGATTTAGTTTTTTGAAGAAGTAACAAAGAGGATTGATGAGGCCAGAGTGGTAGATGTGATCTATATGGACTTCGGTAAGGTGTTCGACAAGGTTCCCCATGGCAGACTGATTAGCAAGGTTAGATCTCATGGAGTACAGGGAGAAATAGCCAATTGGAAATTGAACTGGCACAAAGGTAGAAGACAGAGGATGGTGGTGGAGGGTTGTTTTTCAGACAGGAGGCCTGTGATCAGTGGAATGCCACAAGGATCGGTGCTGGATCCAGTACTTTTTGTCATTTATATAAATGGTTTTGATGTGAGGATAAGAGGTATAGTTAGTACGTTTGCAGATGACACCAAAATTGGAGGTGTAGTGGACAACGAAGAAGGTTACCTCAGATTACAACGGGATCTTGATCAGATGGGCCAATGGGCTGAGAAGTGGCAGATGGAGTTTAATTTAGATAAATATGAAATGCTGCATCTTGGGAAAGCAAATCTTAACAAGACTTGTACACATAAATGATAAGGTCCTAGGGAGTGTAGCTCAACAAAGAGACCTTGGAGTGCAGGTTCATAACTCCTTGAAAGTGGAGTCGCAGGTAGATAGGATAGTGAAGAAGGTGTTTGGTATGCTTTCCTTTATTGGTCAGAATATTGAGTACAGGAGTTGAGAGGTCATGTTGTGGCTGTACAGGACATTGGTTAGGCCACTGTTGGAATATTGCATGCAGTTCTGGTCTCCTTCCTATTGGAAAGATGTTGTGAAACTTGAAAGGGTTCAGAACAGATTTGCCAGGGTTGGAGGATTTGAGCTATAGGGAGAGGTTGAATAGGTTGAGGCTGTTTTTCCTGGAGCGTCAGAGGTTTATAAAATCATGAGGGGCATGGATAGGATAAATAGAAAAAGTCTTTTCCCTGGGTTAGGGGAGTCCAGAACTCGAGGGCATAGGTTTAGGGTGAGAGGGGAAAGATATAAAAGAAACCTAAGGGGCAATGTTTTCACTCAGAGGGTGGTATGTGTATGGAATGAGCTGGCAGAGGAAGTGGTGGTGGCTTGTACAATTGCAGCATTTGAAAGGCATCTGGATGGGTATATGAATAGGAAGGGTTTGGAGGGATGTGGGCCGGATGCTGGCAGGTGGGCCTTGATTGGGTTGGGACATCTAGTCGGCATGCACGAGTTGGACCGAAGGGTCTGTTTCCATGCTGTACATCTCGATGAGTCTATGGCTGGAACTGGACACACAACTCCGAAAAAGCCTCAGCAACATCCTATTCAACTTCTTCATGATGTCCGAACTCCTATATTCGAGTTAGCATCTATTTCCTTTTGCTTTCGGGAATCTTTATCACCTGTTCCACTTGCTCTTTTTTCAACCATTTTTATGGCATAGAACTCCTCCTCAAATGGCACTAGATTTATTTAGGATATCTGGCCAGCATGGACAAGTTGGACGACACGGTCTGTTTCAATGCTGTACATCTCTATGACTATGACTCTCTCCCTGTTCTCCAGTCCTGCTTTCCTGGCACTATGTCCCCACTTACATTGTGCAAACTACTTCTTTACCACTGGGAGGGTTGTAGAAATGGCCTCGTCCGTGTTAATGGAATTGGTGTGTGTAGTGTAAATATGGGTAGCTGGCACAAGAACAAACAATCTGAGCGATTTTATTTGACCTGGAGGTATTGTACGTCAGTGAGTGCAGGGAACACGGTGCAAGTTAATACACTGGCAGCTGAGTTTTGGATGATCTTCAAGTAGTTGTGGAACAATGTCAGACATTAGTACAGGAGTGGAAATAGGTATCTTAGAAGTGGTGCCAATGAAGTATGTTTATTACTGAGCTGTGGTCACTGTTGACATGTATTGAGCCAGTTGTACCGACCCATTAAACTACTGACCTAGAATATATCAGCGAGTTTGGCATAGATTGAGTCATGATACCTAATACTTTCTGGCCTGTACAACCTTAAACTTTACAACTTTAAAGTTGGAAGTGTTTATCCCCTGAGCAATTGAAGAGGTTAAATTAGTTTACATAATTTTGGTTTGCTGTGGCTTCAGTGTCTGCATTGTGTAGTGACCCACAGTTGTGCATCTGATTACAGTTAGTTGACTTAGAATGGTGTCGCACTGACCATTACTTTTATTCGTTTGAATGTTGCAGGAAGAACTCTCTCCACAGCCGATATCTTTGGCTTCTGACAGCTGTGCACAGCCTTGTGATCAGTCCACTCTGACAACTTCCCACCACGAGGAGGAAACTCTGACCAATCCACCAGCAGAATTCACAGGATCTGCCAATGAAAATGAAGCTACATCCAGTGAGAACTTTTTGCCAAAAGATATGATCTGCCAGTCGTAATGCTGATTATTTACCTGTATACAATTTTTAAAGATGCTGATAATGGGTTTATATAAAATTGAATAGCTCTTTATTGCACGTGTTAACTGAATCACATAGTGGAATGCCAGTTGAGTATGTTTTTTAAACTGTTGAACAACTCTCAAATTCTCCAGGCCAATTTGTAGTGACCTCCTTCCTCAAACTGTTCTCAATCCCACACCAGCAGGGTGAAGTATGCAACAATCCCAACTCAAATTTCAATCTGCATTTTCAAACTGTATGGTGATCACCCTTGCTCTCATTTATCAAACTATTTGCACTTTCTTGTCATTAGTGCCAGTTATAGAATGAACTCCCTCAATCTTCCCTTAATGTCAAACTATCAATCCCCATCATGAAATGGTCTTCATTCTTAGAAGAGCTAAATGTTTGTACTTTAGGATGATTTGTTGGAAAAAACTTGAATGTATCTCACTCTGGGAACTTCTGGGTATTATCAGTTCAACTAGTAATATGCAGGTTTGAGAGTCATTGCACAAATATAGAGGTACTAACCAACTTTATTCTTTACCATAAATGTCAAACTACTGACCTCTGAGGAGATTTGTGGTTATGTCCTTAAAGTGTTAAGTAAGACTCCACAAATAAGGTCTGATATTTTGTACATTTCTAATTGACATCTCAGTGGGGAAATGCCTGTGACCATCACTGCACCATTAACTGGACAGACTAAATGTTCAGAATTTAGTCATCAGTGATGTTATCATTTAGATATCATCTAAACGAAGTACGTATCAGTGTTTTGGGTTTCTAATGACAGAAGCCATACGTCTAAAAGTCGTGCTTGTGACACAAACATGGGACCAGTAAAGTGTTTGTTCCATCGAGTCCAGAGTGCATTAACAGAGCATTGAGGTAGAACAAAATTTAAGTTTAGAACTTGATAGATTAGGTTGCCATTGCCACATGACCTCTTTAGAAGCATTTGTTTAAAGTCTTGCTCATTTCCTTGCTTTCCCAAAATGTGACTGTAGAAGGCAATTATCTTGAAGTTGCCAGCCATCCTTAAGTCTCTCATCCGAACAACATTTCTTGAGTTCATTCATTCAGGTGTATTCTGCCTGAAGACAAACTCTTGGCTTGTTGTTGACTGATGCTTCATCTTTGGCCATTTATCTTTCCAGTGTTTGTCAGTGATGGTTTGTCATTGCCTTGCACTCTCATCGTAGGGTGAGGATGCAGGTCTCAATCCACCACAGCCAGATTGGAAATTGAACCCACAGTGTTGGTGTTAATATGAATCATGTGCTAGCCATGTAAGCTGACTAGCTCCTAAACTCAGTTGTGACTGTATCTGACATCTAACCTGGAGGCAATTGTAGGAACAGTTGAAATGAGTTGCAATTCATCCTGTGTTAAATTAATTCAACACTTAGCTTGCATTATTTATGTTGTTCCACATGTTGATGAAGAAACAGAAACTGCCCCTGTGCTTACATACTTTGATAGCTCAGCAAATGTGTCTGCTAATCTCTTTTTGAATTACAGCCTCACATGCTATAAAAACACACATTAGTAAGAATTTTGGCTGAATGCTTAAAAAGGTTGATTCTTCTCAGCAATCTGGTGTGGAGCGCCTCGTGCTTAACATTCATAAATTAAACCAGAATAGTAAATGTTGTCAGTGGCCATCTTACTGCAAAGTTAGATGAAATGCTGAATGAATGATTGACCTTGAGCACAAACCATGAACTCTAATTCAAATCATCCCCCAAATTAAAAATAACATAGATTCCTATAATGTGTTCGGATCATTAGTATTTTTAAATTCTGCATGGAAATACCTTACCTGTGAACACTTTTTGAAGCAGCTAACATTTCTCCAATTTTGTTAAAAGCCTTCATTTGATTTTTACAATCTGCAACAAAAGCAAGAATTTATATTGCAGATCAATGGCTCAATCTGAGGTTAATGCCAATACACTGGAATTAATTTATTGCCCCGTTTTAGTGGAAGTATTGCAGCAAAACATTTTTAACTTCACCTCCCTCCCAAGTGTTTTTCTCTTTCTCCTGAAAATGCTGACTTTCACATAATTATGGATTCCCCATATGGGTAACCCCATTCAGGTGGCTATTCAAATGTGTGCCACACTGCGACTGCTGTCAGTTGACTGGGGGCATCAGATCAAAACCTGACCCTGTCCTTTGAAGACACACCTTCCTTCAGAACAGCCTGGATATTGATTGAATGGGAGTCCTGTCCGATATTTTATTATGTTAAACAGTTGAACATACAAGTAGTCCTTGGCATACTCGAGTCTATTTGCAAATCGATTTGTGCGCTGATGGGAAGACATGCAGGACAATATAAAATAGTCATTTGTAAGTTCGTATGTTTGTATGCCGTATCTTTAAAATTACACCCCTGTGTGGGATTGTGTTGTCATGTATGAGTATTCATAATTTGGATGTTGTAAATCAGGGAGCCCCTATATGTTGATCTTGCACCTCTGCTGGTATCAAACTCAATTCAACACTGGCATCTCTTAGCTTCTTAATGCCCCATGACTACCTGAGATTTCCCATCAAAAATAATGTACAACTATTATTGGATCACTGGTAGAAATGTTTTAAAGAATGCTTGGAACTTCGGGTTGTTGGAAAAAAAAACAATTTCTAAAAACAATAAGCATGTTTAATTGTGCTCCTGAAATGTACCTTTTATTAGCAGAAAGCATATTCAAGATAGTTGGATAGGATTTTACAATATTTGGATTCTGATTGGAGTGAATTTAATAGGCCTTTTCCCAATTTAAACTATCTCAGGCTTGTTTATTTTCAGTCTTTGTCATCACTCAAATAGGCAATTGGGAATTACAGCAAACTTTGTTTTAACCGGCACTTTATCAACCGGCATTCTTGATAAACCGGAAAACATTGTATACCTCAAATACCGCGATATATCGTGATATCCAAGTATTTATGTTGTAAATAAAGTATCACAGTGATGTGTCTACCCTCTGCATTATGTTTCTATTATTTACTGTGTGTTTTTACATGTTTTGATGCTTTTACATAGTTTTTTTGAGGGTTGTTGATTCTTTGCTTAATCATGGTTTACTGCGGTTATGCATAGCCCCTTGATTATCCAGAATATTTGATCAACAGGTACACTGGTCCCATAGGTGCCGGTTACTAAAAAGTTTGCTGTATAATGAACTGTCTTAACCCCATGTGGAAGTGTTACCTTTAGTTGCTGAATGCAAATCTTCTTTTCTGTTCCTGTGAGGTAGAGCTAGTGGATGTGCAGTAACAGTTGGTACCTAATGTAGAATTGCATTG
This sequence comes from Chiloscyllium plagiosum, assembly GCF_004010195.1. Classification (NCBI taxonomy): domain Eukaryota; kingdom Metazoa; phylum Chordata; class Chondrichthyes; order Orectolobiformes; family Hemiscylliidae; genus Chiloscyllium; species Chiloscyllium plagiosum. Next base: position 17,194,487 of record NC_057740.1, read on the forward strand.
GAATTGCATTGCATTCAGCTCAGTGGCAAACCATTTGGCTCAACTAGACCATGCCAATATTTGTACTACACTCAAGACTCCTACTGCCTTTCCTTATCTAACTATCAGTAGAACTCTATTTCCTTTCCCTTACAGCTTTATCTAGCCTTATTTTAAATGCATTGATACTTTTCATCTGAAACCACTCCCTGCAATAGAGTGTTCCCTATTCCCACCATTCTAGATTTGTATTCAGAATCCCTTATTTAATTTCTTGGTCTCTAACTTTGATCTTCCCCACAACCAAAAACATTTTCTGTAAACTCAATCAAAAACTAATAATTTTCAAACCTTCTAATGGGACATCTCTGCCTCCTCTTTTCAAGAGAACAGTGACCCACCTGTTTGACCTATTTTGATAGGTACAAATTTCTGGTGTCATCTTTATCAGTCTTTTCTGCATTGTTTCCAACACTCCTATAGAATATTTTTTAATCATATGGTGATCAGAAGTGTATGAAGTACTCCTGGTGTGGTCTGACCAAGGTTCGATTCAAATTTAGGAGAGTTTTACTTTTCAAATCTATCTCTCTAGAATTAACTCTCAAGCTTTCCATACCTGAGCTTTAGTTTTAAAGGCTAAGATATTATTTTAAACTTATTCATTTGCAATGCAATTACTTTCAAACCTCGTGGGGGAATGTTGTGAATGAGTACAACATATAACCAGAGACTTTTCAGTTGGGGCTAATCTGCCCACCAGTACTTCGAATAATTCATTGTTATAATTTTTCCGCAACGAGTGCTGGTGTGATTTATCATGTAAAAATTGGCCGTCAGCCATGTCCACATGCTTTGACTGAATAAGAATAATCTCAGCTATTTCAATTTTACATTTTTTTTTTGATTGAAAGAAGGTGTGAGTTTTCTTTTCTTGTCGGTGGTCTCTTTGACTATCACTACTCAGTATTTTTGAAAAAGATGATATACCAGTAGTTTTCAAATGAAACACAAGTCCTATTAAACTTCGTTCTGTACTCAGCCCTGCCAATTCCCAATCTTAAACCACTTGGAATAATCTTAAACCACTGAGGTAGGCTATTCAGCCTGTTATGTCAGCTTAGTGAAAGAACTGGCCAATTAAACCCAAGCTTCTGTCTTTTCCCACTTGCCATTCAACAAGTGCTCTGCCCAGATGTAAATCCTCCTATCCCCAGGTTAGCTCAGTGATGGTTTGCCATTGCCTTCCACACTCAGGAACACAGGTCTGAAGTCTATCTCAGCTGGAGCTGGAATCAAGCCCACACTGTTGGTGTAATTCTAAACCACACAATAGCCATCACAGCTAACCACCCCCTTTTTCTCCATAAGCCTGTGAATCTGTTCACGTCAAATGTATATCCAGTTGCCTTGAGAGGGATAATGTAGAACCTGACGCCAACACCCTTTCTGGTAGTGAGTTGCAGAACCGCAACAGGCTCCTTGTTTGATTTTTAAAAATCTCCTAATTTGTCTTTTTTGGTTCTTTTACCAACTATTTTAGATCCGTCCTTTCTGGTGACTACCCCATTTCTGCAAGAAAATAGGCTTTTCCTGCAACATTTAAAGATTTTTCAATCTCCATCCCTTAATTCAACTGCATTTGCTACTTTCTCCCTCATTCGCACTTAGATTACGCTGTCTCTATGTTGTTCCTCCCTAAGTGCTTCACTTTCTCAAATACTGCATTAAATTGCATGTTCATACCATGTAACCAATCTGTCAATTTAAATTCCGTACCTTTTACCAAATCCCTCTACAGTCTATCATTGTAGGCTTTTCCAATCTCTCCACTTTTCAACCTCATTTTTCTCTTTTACGATGTTTCTTAAAATCTTCCTTTTGGACAAGGTTTACATTTGATTTCACGTAGTATTTTGTCATTTTTACATAATGCCTTTGGGAAGCACCATGGCAGGATTTATTGGGTTTAAAATGCTATGTAAATACGGGTTGTGATTTGTCATCCTGAAGTTTGTCACTATCCTTCCTTCCACTTACTACGTTGTCAAGTTTTGTAATATCCATAATATTGTAATATTTCCTTTCTATGTTGTCTGCTAGTCTTTTCTCACCCATTCTCTTTGGTTCCTGCTAGTCTTTTCTCACCCATTCTCTTTGGTTCCTGCTAGTCTTTTCTCACCCATTCTCTCTGTTTTCTGCTAATATTACCTTACCGTTTCCTCTGAGGCCATCTGGGTTTTTCCTGGTTTTTGGTGACGTTCTGTGTCTGACGTGTGTTACTTTTTGTTTTATTTTTACCTTTGCTTCCTTGTCATGCGAGGAGCTGAAGTTTCCAGTGTCTCACCTTTCTCTTTAAGAGAGGATACTTGACGTATTCCTGTACTATCTGCACCTTCCTTTCTCATTTATTGTTTTCCCAACTAATCCGTTCTTGCACTTGAACTGTGCTAGATTTCTCTCCTATCACTGAAACTGGCTCTCTTCATTTTTCACTATTGATTATTCTTTATTTTTTCAATAATTTGAATTTTACTATGATTGTTATTTTCCAGATATTCTCCCACTAAAACAAATCCTAATTTGTTCTCTACAACTAGATTCAGCATCTCTCCCTTCCTTGTTCGTTTAACAGCACTAATTAAGAACGTTCTCCTGTGCATATTTTAGAAATATTTTGCCCCTTTGATTTTTGCTTTTCTTTTCTTTCCCTATATTAGGCTTTTGGAGTCCTAAATGATATCCAATTATTTTTATTTATTTGCAGTCATTCAGTAGTGTAGAGCTTGAGTATTCTTAGGTTGAGTGGGGGAGGGTAGACATTTCTCTAAAATTTGCTTCTCCATCTCCTCAGTGTTTGGGGGTTTAGAGTGAGCATGCAGCATCTAACAAGCTCCCTTTCTGTTCCTTGGCTGTAATCAAAATAGAAGAGAGTGAGGACTGGAGATCAGAGTCGAAAAATGTGGTGCTGGAAAAGCACAGCAGGTCAGACAGCATCTGAGGAGCTGGAAAATCGACATTTCAGGCATAAGTCCTTCATGAGGAATCTGGGGGTCGGGGGAAGGTGACAAGGAAGGTGATAAGTAGATGCAAGGTGAAAGTGAGGACTGCAGATGCTGGAGATTAGAGTCAAGATTAGAGTGGTGCTGGAAATGCACAGCAAGTCAGGCAGCTTCCGAGGTGCAGGAAAATTGACTATTCAGGCAGGAGCCCTTCATCAGGAATGAGGCGAGAAGCCTCAGGTGTGGAGAGATAAATGGGAGGGGGGTGGGGCTGGGGGGAAGGTAGCTGGGAGCAGAAGATGAGGCGTTCTTCCTCCAGGTGTCGGATGGTGAGGGAGTGGCAGTGGAGGAGGCCCAGGACCTGCATGTCCTCGGCAGAGTGGTGGGGGGGGGGGGGCGTTGATATGTTCAGCCACAGGGCAGTGGGGTTGATGGGTGCAGGTGTCATGGAGATGTTCCCTGAAGCGCTCTGTGAGAAGGCTCCCCAGTGTAAAGGAGACCGCATCGGGAGCAACAGATGCAAGTGCAGGTGAAACTTTGTTGGATGTGGAAGGCTCCTTTGGGGCCTTGGATGGAGGTGAGGCAGTAGATGCAGATGGGGGGTGATGGCAATACATAGGAGCAGAGAGTAGAGCGGATAGGTGGGAAGGAAGATGAGACCGGTAGGACAGTTCAAGAGGGCAATGATGATTTTCTCCTCAATACGTTATAGTTCGGAATATTTAGTGCCTGTTCCTTTTCATATTTAAACCAGGACCCCATTATTGCCAGTGCATCATAGCCCCATGCAGCAACTTGGTACCCATAACTCATTAACCTTGTTTGTAGTATACCTCACAAAAACAATAGTAACTGTAACACAATTGTTTTTTCTTTCTTCTCCCAACTACTTTTTCTACACTATTCCTTGTTCTGTTCAGGTGCAATCCAGCTGGTTTGTATAGATTTTTACCTGTCCTGGAAGTGTTCCTCGTGTCCCACCCTTGTTCACCATTTCTCCAGTCATTTTTGCACCATATTATTTTCTTATTTCTGTACAATGAGAGTACTCCAGAAGTGAATACCTTTAATCTTGCTCTTATTCCTGAGAGAGTGTGTGTAAGAGCTCAACCCTTTTCCTTATCTATGTTAGTTCCAATGGGGACTATAACCTCTGTGTTCTTATCTATTAGCAGAACATTCTGCACCCATTCAGTGATATCCCTTCCCTTGGCATCATCTAAATGGGAACTCATCCCTGTGGTTACTTCTGTGATTAAGTCACTTGTAACAATTGCAGATCTGTACTTCATTTTACTCCCCTGTGAAGCCAAGTCATCCAGAGGTCTATGAATTTGCTTCTGATTACACCTCCATGCACCCTTGCTAATATCCAACACTGAGGACAGGTATGTGTGTACCACATTCCCAGGGAACAGTCTGCTCTCTCACCTCTAGAATTATTTTAATTTTAGTAACATCAAGCACCACTATTTGTAATTTGTGAGACAAAAGCTGTAAAAAAATGTAAAGTATTTGTTGATATCAATGACAACGTTTGTCTGATATCAATCAGATAAAACTAGTCGCATTCACTAACCCATCCAAACGTGAGAGGATTGGTCATTTCTCTAACAACCTTGACCCTCTCTCATATTCCCATGATTTCACTTCTGGGTTACTCATTACAGAGAAAACATGCCTTTCTGCTATTTCTCAATGGGAGATTTTGAGCCTGTGGTGAGTTAGTTTGTTAAACCCGAGTAATGGAACTGAATCTGTCTCCCTTTTGAACTAACATTTTAAGTTGGGAAGTAAATAAAAGTTATGAGGAAATGCCAGTAAATGTGGATTAAAGAGCTTCACTTAATGAATATTAATTTTAAAAAATCAGGCTGACTGCTTTTGTCCTGTAAGGAGAACATTTTTAATTGAACTATTCAGGAAGCTGTATTCAGGTGCACCTGATATTTTCTTAAACTGGAATCATTCATGGAGATACAATATTATGGAAATTCCTAGAAGATTTAACATTGTTTGACATCACTCAACAGCTTGAAATGTTTAAACCAAAAACTGAAGAACATTCTTCTTGGTAGGATGTGGGGATATTCCAACTAAATATGTTGGGAATCCTGAAAACTGTCAAATATTTAATGACATAAAATGTCAGGCAATAAAACTTTCACTGATGTGATTTGTGTAACTGCAGCAAGAATAATCAATTTTAATGCAACTGGGTTTGCATGCAACTGATAGCATCAAAATAAGTATCATCAACTGTAACTAAATTTCAAAGAAGTGAATGAGTATAACTTGTCAGTTTAAGGAAGTATGCAGGTGTCAGGGTTTTATACGACACTGTTGTGTCATGGATGTGTTAAAACAGGAAATCTCTCAGGAGAGGGTGCAGCAGAGATTTACCAGGATGTTGCTGTGTGTGGAAGGTTTGAGTAATGAAGAAAGGCTGGATAGGCTGACACCTTTTCACTGAAGCGTAGGAGGCTGCGAGGTCATAGAGATACATAGCACAGAAACAGACTCTTTGGTCAACTCGTCCATGCCGACCAAATATCCCAACCTAATCTAGTCCCATTTGCCAGCAGTTGGCCCATATTCCTCCAAACCCTTCCTATTCATTTTAAATGTTGCAATAGTACCAGCCTCCTCCACTTTCTCAAGCAGCTCATTCTATACACGCACCATCCTCTGTGAAAAAGTTGCCCCTTAGGTCCTTTTGTATCTTTTCACCTCTCACTCCAAATGTATGCCCTCTAGTTCTGGACTCCCCACCCCAGGAAAAAGATTTTGTCTATTAACCCTATCCATGCCCCTCATGATTTTAGAAACCTCTATAACTCCTCAGTTTCCAATGCTTCAGGGAAAACAGCCTTAGCCATTTCAGCCTCTCTCTATAGCTCAAATCCTCCAACCCTGGCAACATCTTTGTAAATCTTTTTTGAACACTTTCAAGCTTCATGACATCCTTCTGATAGGAAGGAGAACAGAATTGCACGCAATATTCCAAAAGTGGCCTAACCAATATACTGTGCAGCTGCAACATGACCTCCCAACTCCTGTACTCAATACTCTGACCAATAAAGGAAAGCATACCAAACACCTCCTTCACTATCCTATCTACCTATGACTACTTTCAAGGAGCTATGAACCTACACTCCAATGTCTCCTTGTCCAGTAACACTCCCGAGGACCTTACCATTAAGTGTATAAGTCCTGCTCTAATTTTCCTTTCCAAAATGCATCACTTTGCATTTATCTAAACTCCATCAGCTCCTCCTCATCTGATCAAGATCCCATTGTAATCTGAGGTAACCTTCGCTGTCCACTACACCTCCAATTTTGGTGTTATCTGCAAACTTACTAACTGTACCTCTTATGATCCCATCCAAATCATTTACATAAATGATGTAAAGTAGTGAACCCAGCACTGCCACCCTCTGTCTTAAACCTTCAAACCAGTTCTGTATCCAAATGGGTAGTTCTCCTTGTACTCCATGAGATCTAACCTTGCTAACCAGTCTCTCATGGGGGATCTTGTCAAATGCCTTTCTGAAGTCCATATAGATCACGTCCACGCCCTACCCACATCAATCCTCTTTGTTACTTCTTCAAAAAACTGAATCAAGTTCATCCAACGACAGGTTCACCAGTCTATAGTTCCCTGTCTTGTCCTTACCAACTTTCTTAAATAGTGGCACCATGTTAGCCAACTCCCAATCTTCTGGCACCTCTCCTGTGACTATCAATGATACAAATATCTCAGCAAGGGGCCCAGCAGTCACTTCTCTAGCTTGCTACAGAGTTCTAGGGTACACCTGATCAGGTCCTGGGGGATTTATCCACCTTTACCCGTTTCAAGACTTCCAGCACTTCCTCCTCTGTAATACAGACATTTTACAAGGTGTCACCATCTATTTCGCTACTTTCTATATCTTTCATGTCCTTTTCCACAGTAAATACTGATGCAAAATACTCGTTTAGTATCTTCCCCCATCTCCTGTGGCTCCACACAAAGGCCGCCATGCTGATCTTTGAGGGGCCCTATTCTCTCCCTGGTCACCCTTTTGTCCTTATTTGTAAAAACCCTTTTGGATTCTCCTTAATTCTATTTGCCAAAACTATCTCATGTCCCCTTTTTGCCCTCCTGATTTCCCTCTTAAGTATACTCCTACTTTCTTTATACTCAAATGAGGATTCACTTTACCTCACATATGCTTCCTTCTTTTTCTTCACCAAATCCTCAATTTCTTTAGTCATCCAACATTGCCTACCTCTACCAGCCTTTCCTTTCACCCTAACAGGAATATACTGTCTCGACTCTCATGATCTCATTTCTGAAGGCTTCCCATTTTCCAGCTGTCCCTTTACCTGCGAACATCTGTCCCCAATCAGCTTTTGAACGTTCTTGCCTAATACCATCAAAATTAGCCTTGCTCCAATTTAGAACTTCAACTTTTAGAGCTGGTCTATCCTTTTCCATCACTATATTAAATCTAATAGAATTATGGTCACTGGCATCAAAGTGCCCCCCCACTGACAACTCAGTCACCTGCCCTGCCTTAGTTCCCAAGAGTAGGTCAGGTTTTGCACCTTCTCTAGGAGGTACATCCACATACTGAATCAGCAAAGTTTCTTGTACACGCTTAACAAATTCCTCTCCATCTAAAGCCTTAACACTATGGCAGTCCCAGTCTATGTTTGGAAAGTTAAAATCCCCTGCCATAACCACCCTATTAATCTTATAGATAACTGAAATCTTCTTACAAATTTATTTCTCAATTTCCCGCTGACTAACAAGGAGTCTTTAATATGCTCCCTCTAGGGTGATCATCCCTTATTTCTCAGTTCCACTCAAATAACTTCCCTGAATGTATTTCCAGGAATATCCTCCCGACGTACAGCTGTACCGTTATCCCTTATCAAAAATGCCACTGCCCCTCCTCTCTTGCTTCCCTTTCTATCCTTCCTGTAGCATTTGTATCCTGGAACATTAAGCTGCCAGTCCTGTCCATTCCTGATCCACATTTCTGTAATTGCTTTGATATCCCAGTCCCATGTTCCTAACCATGCCCAGAATTCATCCACCTTCCCTGTTAGGCCTCTTGCATTAAAGTAAATACAGTTTAATTTATCAGTCCCACCTTTTTCTCTGCTTTGTTCCTGCCTGCCCTGACTGTTTGACTCGCTTCTTTTCTCAACTGTACCGGTCTCGGACTGATCTCTTTCTTCACTATCTCCCTGGGTCCCATGCCCCCCCCCACCTTACTAGTTTAAAGTGTGGAGCAGGCTCACTGGATCACAACACGCAGATCCAGGCTGGAAAAGTGCCCCATGTGGTCCTAGTGCAGCTCCTGTATTATAAAGAAAAACAGTTAATAGTGGAAGCAGCAAGAAGTTTGGGAAATAACTCACAAGCCTTAATGTATAAAGGTTCAAAGATAATGTTTTTCAAGATTTTTCAGGAGCCCTGGTCAAGAGGAGAAGAACATTAGATTATGTTAAAAAAGAATTAAGGAACTTAAACGTCCAGTACTCCATGAGGTACCCGATCGTGCTGTGTTTCACCCATGAGGGGATGGTATATAACTTTGCCTCCGCTGAAAAGGTGAAAGACTTTGTGAAATCTCTGAAATGAAGGACCTGAGTTGGGACGAGAGGGGAGGGGGCATTATTACGAACATTGGTTTGGGCTTTGTTTTCGAAATGCCTCCCTTTCTATTTCCTTTTCCCCTTTCCCTCTTCCCCATTTTTGTGATTATTGGTTGTACATGTATGGTTTTGTTGTAAATTTGTTAAATTGGAACTTATTTTATATATTGGTCGGCTGGGTAATATCTAGGATTTTTTTGTAATGCTATCTCTTTGATCTTGCATTTGGGGTGACTATATTTGTGACTAAGATGTATAGGGGGGTGGAGGGGGGGCAGGGGTTGCGGGTGAATGGGTATCCACTGTTTCAGAATGTAAATAACAAGTCTTTATTATTTGTGAATTGCCTGGGGCTAAGGCACGGCCTCAGCTGGAGGGAGTTAACATGGTAATAGGGATTGGGAAGGGTGCTCCATACAGGCAGGGGGGATGATCCCGAGGGAATGGGAGATTATTTGGGTATTTGTTTCAGTTAAATGTAGTGTTTTTTTTAAGATATAGCTTTTTCTGTAGGAATACTTCTTAGATTTCATAGAGTTACTATCTTTGTAACTCGTCACGCCTCAGATAAGTTCCTTCCTCCTGGGAAACCACAGGCTGTCCTAGATGACCATGGCTAGTGATTTGTTCAGGTGGTGCACCTGGAATATAAAAGGGAGTCATTCTCCTGTTAAAAGAAAGAATGTCTTATCAAGCCTCAGGAAGGAAAGGGTGAATATTGCCCTGCTGCAAGAAACGCACCTAACTGACGAGGAACATCTGAAACTGCAATAGGGGTTACGACAAGGTGTTTTTCTCTTCCTTCAGCTCTAAGAGTAGAGATGTAGCTATACTGATAAGAAGGAATCGCCCCTTCCAAGTAATGGAGCAGATTAAGGATGGTCATGGAAGGTTTATTGTTTTGAAAGCCCTAATACATGGAGAAGAATGTTCTGAATGTATATTGTTCCCTGGCACACCCTCTTAAATTTCTAATTGATGCAGTGGCTAAATTAATTAATCTTGGGGTTCGTCGTATGATTATTGGAAGAGATTTTAATTACCTTATAGATCAAGATATAGGTCCAAAAAGGGCCTGGCAGGTACGCCCGCGCAATCTAAACGGCTGGTGAACATGTGTGATGAGTTGGGATTAATGGACGTGTGGAGGTATCTCTACCCTAATGGAAGAGATTTCACATTCTATTCCAACCCACACAAATGTCATACGTGAATTGATATGTTTTTTATGCCACCTTTTTATAGCATTTTTATGCCAGGTCTGGACAGAATATTTGCGTGTAAAATAGGGAATACAGCTGTTTCGGATCATGCACCAGTATACTTAGGTATTAAAGCCAAGGGCAGTAGAGCAAATGCACGTCACTGGCACATGGATTCATTTTTGTTAGGGGATAGTAAATTTATCGATTATATTATAAGGGAATTCAGGACCTTTTGGGATATTAATTCAGGTACGGCTAGTAATCCGGCAATACTTTGGGAGACCACTAAGGCATATTTACGAGGTCTGATTATTTCATATTCGATGACGAGAAAAAGGCGGAGGGAGGAGCAGCAGGAGTTGCTGGAAGCCCGGCTGAAGGTATCTGAGAAAACATATTATAATAAACCGTCATTGGTTAAACTTCAGCGGGTCACAGCTCTCCGGGCTGCCCTCGACTCAATACACACATAAGTGGCTAAAAAAAGGGGTCTCCTTTGCCAAACAAAGACTGTTCGAATTCGGAGATAAGCCTGGTGAATATCTGGCTTATTTAGCTAGGAGGAAAAAAGCCTCCCAGTCTATTACCTCTGTTCGGGAGAAGACTAGTACGATTACCTGTGATTCGAAAAAGATCGATGCTAGGTTTAGGGAATATTTTGAAGAGCTATATCAGTCGGTGGGGAGCGAACATGGTACAATGGGAATGCAGTCTTTCTTTGAAAATCTGGACGTCCCAATGTGAGTAAGGAGCAGGCTTCCCTTTTGAATGCGCCTCTAACAGTACAGGACGTGCACGAAGCAATAAGACATCTCCAGCGTGGCAAAGCGCCAGGGCCAGATGGATTCCCAACTGAATTTTATAAGGAATTCATAAACATATTAGTGGAACTACTTCTGAGGATATACAAATACTCTTATACACAGGATTGTCTGCCGTCTACTCTTAGGGAAGTTAATATCTCCCCTATTTTAAAGAAATGGAAGGACCCTGAAGAATGTACTTCATATAGACCAATCTCGCTAGTGAATGTAGATTTCAAACTTTTATTGAAGATGTCTCGGAGGTTGGAGAAGGTCCTGCCCCATATTATAAAAGAAGACCAAACAGGTTTTGTTAAGGGCCGCAGTTCCTCTAACAATATTAGGAGAGTACTGAATATAGTACAGGTATGCCAGCAAAGATTTATTCCAGGGTTGGTGGTCTCCTTAGATGCAGAAGAAGCCTTTGATCGGATAGAATGGCTGTATCTATTTGAGGTTCTAGGTTTTGGTTTGGCGGAATCTTTTGCCAGATGGGTAGTAGTACTGTATAATGATCCTAAGGCAGCAGTTATTACAAACAGTATTAAGTCAAATTATTTTAATATTAGAAGAGGTAGCCGACAGGGGTGTCCTTTATCACTGCTGCTGTTTATCTTGGTGATTGAACCGTTAGCTGAAACTATTAGAAGAGACTCTGAAATAGTAGCACCAAAGGTGGGAATGGGGGAACATAAGATCGCCCTATATGCTGACGACGTCCTTTTATTCTTGACCAATCTGGAGAAGTCTATTCCTCGGCTGATCAAAACAATTAACTCATATGGTAGCTTTTCGGTTTATAGGATCAATTTCACAAAATTGGAAGCCATGCCGTTGGGGGGTTTAGTGGAGCTGCCTAACTTGAAGGATAAAATGCAATTCCCGTTTAGGTGGTCACCAAAAGGTTTTTTGTATTTGGGAATTTTTATTACCCCTTCCTTCCACCTGCTATATAAGGCTAACTTTGTACAATTACTAGAGAGGATAAAACAGGATTTGCAGTGATGGGAGAGCTTACCGTTATCATGGCTGGGCCGAATAATCCTGATTAAGATGTTTATCCTTCCCCGACTGCTATATCCCATGAGAATGCTCCCATTACTGTTTTCTAGACAAGTATTACGGAAGATTAATGGTTGGCTAGGGTCCTTTATTTGGTGCCATAGGCATCCTCTAATTAAATTCACTGAATTACAGCTTTCACAAGCTGAGGGAGGGGTGGAACATCAAATAAGTGCTTTGTTAATATATGTTGGTGACTGGGTATGGGGGAATTCCGAATCAATATGGCTTGATATTGAAGCCTCGTAATCGAAATGTCCTCGAATGAATTTATTATTTATGGACAAGATGAAATCCGTAACCCAGCAATGCAATTGTCCAATTATCTTGAATACAGTAAAAGCTTGGAGGATAGCACAGCTTTAAAGGATTACAGACTAGCTAGAAAGGAGCTCAGAACTGGACTGAGGAGAGCCAGGAGGGGGCACGAAAAAGGCTTGGCAAGAAGGATTAGGGAGAACCCAAAGGTGTTTTACTCATACGTGAGGGATAAGAAAATGATCAGGGAGAAGGTAGGGCCGATCAGGGATAGTGGAGGGAACTTGTGCAGGGAGTCTGAGCAGATAGGGGACGCCCTAAATGAGATTTTTGCTTCGGTTTTCACCAAGGAAAGGGAATGTGTTATAAATGAAAACTTAGAGGAGCTGGGATACAGTCTTGACCAGATCAAAATTGATGAAGTTGATGTGCTGGACATTTTGAAAAACATTAAGATTGATAAGTCCCCAGGACCAGACCAGATTTATCCTAGGCTGCTCCAGGAAGCTAGAAAGGAGGTTGCTAATCCGCTAGCGAGGATATTTGCCTCCTCACTCTCCACAGGGGTTGTACCGGAGGATTGGAAGGAGGCGAATGTTGTTCCACTTTTCAAGAATGGTAATAGAGAAATTCCTGGCAATTACAGATCAGTCAGTCTTATGTCTGTGGTCAGCAAAGTTTTGTAAAGAATTCTGAGGGATAGGATTTATGACTATTTGGCAAAGCATAATGTGATTAAAGGCAGTCAGCATAGCTTTGTGAGGGGCAGGTCATACCTCTCAAATCTTATTGAGTTCTTTGAGGAGGTGTCAAGACAAGTCGACGATGGTCGAGCATTGGATGTGGTATATATGGATTTCAGCAAGGCATTTGAAAGGGTTCCCCATGGTAGGCTCATTCATAAAGTCAGGAAGTATGGGATACAGGGAGATTTGGCTATCTGGATTCAGAATTGGTTGGCTGACAGAAGGCAGAGAGTGGTTGTAGATGGAAAGTATTCTGCCTGGAGGACAGTGTTGAGCGGAGTCCCGCAGGGCTCTGTACTTGGGCCTCTGCTCTTTGTAGTTTTTATAAATGACTTGGGTGAGGAAGTTGAGGGGTGGGTCAGTAAATTTGCAGATGACACAAAGGCTGGAGGTGTCGTCGATAGTATAGAGGGCTACTGCAGGCTGCAGCATGACATAGACAGAATGCAGAGCTGGGCTGAGAAATGGCAGATGGAGTTCAACCTGGATAAATGCGAAGTGATGCACTTTGGAAGGTCGAACTTGAATGCTGAATATAGGATTAAAGGCAGGATTCTTGGCACTGGAGGAACAGAGATTTCGGGGTGTGCAAGTACATAGATCCCTCAAAATTGCCAGCCAAATGAATAGGGTTATTAAGAAAGTATATGGTGTTTTGGCTTTCATTAACAAGGGGATAGAGTTTAAGAGCCATGAGATTTTGCTGCAGCTCAAGTCCCTGGTGAGGCCACACCTGCAATATTGTGTCCAGTTCGTGTCGCCCTACTATAGGAAAGATACAGAGGCTTTGGAGATGGTGCAAAGAAGGTTTACCAGGATGCTGCCTGGACTGGAGGGCTTGCCTTATGAAGAAAGGTTGAATAGGCTTGGACCTTTCTCTCTGGAGAGAAGGAGGAAGTGAGGAGACCTGATCGAGGTGTACAAAGTAATGAGAGGAATAGATAGAGTCAATAGCCAGAGACCTTTCCCCAGGGCAGGATTGACTGGTACGAGAAGTCATAGTTTGAAGATATTAGGAGGAAGGTATAAAGGAGACTTCAGAGGTAGGTTTTTTACACAGAAAGTTGTGAATGCATGAGGAATGTGTGGCCAGCTGTGGTGGTGGAAGCAGAGTCATTGGGGACATGTAAGCGACTGCTGGACATGAACATGGATAGCAGTGAGTTGAGGGGTGCGTAGGTTGTTACTATATTTTACATTAGGATTAAATGTAGGCACAACATTGTGGGCCAAAGGGCCTGTTCTGTGCTGTACTTTTCTATGTTCTGTAATGAGGCAAGACAAGGGCAATTGGTTTAAAACTTTGCCATTCCTGGGGCAGCGGACTCCGGCTTTAAGACATGGGAGAATAAAGGAATTCTATGTTTGGGAGATTTGTTCGAGGGAGAGGTCCTGATGTCATTCAGTCAGAAATATGGATTATTCTTTACTGATACTTCCAGATTAGGGACTATATACAGAGGAAGACCACACTCCTGGCCCAATGTTATAAATCAGATGTGGAGGAAAGGGTACTCCGGTGTACGGGTACTCTTTCACTTAGTACTTTATATCAGTTACAGAAAGGCCATGCTCTGGGGGATATGGAAGGACTCTGTAAGACGTGGAGCCGAGAGTTGAGACAGGACATTTCACCGGAGATACGGGAAGATATCTGGGGGAATGTAAGGAAAATTTCAGTATGTAACAGAGCACAGGCTACACAATTGAAGATCTTACACAGGGCTCATTTGGCACCAGAAAGGCTAGCTAGGTTTAAGAGAGGAGTGTCACCAGAATGTCCCAAATTAATGTACGTACTCTCACGCATTGTTATTGGTCATGTTGCAAGATCCAAATACTATAGTAAGTGAGTTAAAGGATGTTTTGGGGACTGAAATTAACATGGATCCAGTAATTCTTCCTTTGGGGCTGCTAAATTTGCCCTCTCTGGGGGAACATGGGAAGAAAGTGGGTAATATCCTTGCCCATTGCGCGAGGAAGAACATTTTACTAAATTGGACATCAGAAAAACCACCAGGTCTTATGGAGTGGCATAAGCTGGTGATGGAGCATCTCCCCCAAGATTACCTCACAAATAAGGTGCACCACAAAACGGAACAGTTTTATAGAACGCTGCAGCCCTTTTAAAATTATATTGACGCTAACTTATCAGCAATATTAGTCAGAGCCGTGGTATAGCCGTGGGAATCGTTATGGGTGCCCATGGGGCCCTGGGAGGAGGAGACTGGAAGGAAAAGAATATGGGTACTGTAGGGTTACTCCCAGGTATGGGAGCCTCAGTGATGAGTAAGACAGAATAAAGTAGTAAGACATTATTTAATTTAAGTAACTTGGTTGTAATTTAAGCTAGAATTTATTCAATATGTTTGTAGTTTAGTTTTAGTTAAGTAGATAGGTTTGTTTTGGTAGAGTAGTGGGTTGTTTAGTAACAGTGGTACTATGTTATGGCCTTGTTCTTTGTACTATTTTATCTGTTTTGATGGTTTTTTTAATACATAAATGTTTTGTAAAAGATTTTAAAAGCTTTTCAATAAAAATATTTATTTATAAAAATTACATTTACTTTGCCAGTGATTGTATTGGATGGAGTAATGCTTTATGATTTCTAAATTTTTTGTAATTTAAAAATGGACGGATGTGAATCACACTGTCTTTTGTTTCAAGTTACTGTATGATTTCCTTTCCCTGTTGAACAGCTTATGCTGCAATAAGAGGTAATTAACCCTAAGTCTGTAAGGAGAAAATAAACCAGTTGGGGGCCTGAGGACAATCCGGTGACTCATGCCGGAATGTGTATGATGAGGGCAGGACCACCCCCACCCCCCATTGCTACAGTTGCAAATTCTCTAATGCTCATTCATGAACAAAGGAAAGATGACAATGCAGATTTCAGCTGTGAAACCATTACTCCTTACCTCTAGCCATGATACTTATCTCCTAAAACCATTAGACATTCTTATAGGTAAGGATAACGATCAGAAACTTCCCCATTTGTTCCTTCCCTAATTGTGGGGTTCTTCGCCTGACCATTTGCAAGTTTTAAAAACATAATTGTAAATAAGCATTTCCTTGTGTCCTCTTTAGTCTTGCTTCTAACCTACAATATTAGACTGGCAGTTCGCAAGTTCCCACTAGGATTGCTTTTGAATTTGTTCATACAGCATTGACATCACTGGCGTCAGTTTCTGAACTGATGTTAATCCCTAGGATATTGATAGAGTGATGGTGAAGCTATTGAATCTCAAGGGGAGATGGTTAGTTTCTCTCTGGCTGGAATTGATCATTGCTTGGCACTTAGATGGCAAATAACATTCATACCACGCATCAGTCTGAGTCAAGATTTATGGGGACTGAAATTGAACACTTTGTATGGCTGAACGAAGCAGTTGTGGTCATCCTGTTATAGGAAGGGTACTTTAAATTGGAAAAGGTGCAGAAAAGATTTACAAGGATGTTGCTAGGGCGGGGGAGGCGGTTTGAGTGATAAGGAGAGACTGGATAGGCTGGGACTTTTCCTGGAATGTTGGTGATTGAGGAGTGACCTTATGGAGGTTTATAAAATCATGAGGGGCATAGATAAGGTGAATAGTAAAAGTCTTTTCCTGAAAGTAGAGGAATTCAAAACTGGAGGGTATAGTTTTAAGGTGGTGGGGGGGAAGATTTAAAAAGGACCTGAGGGGTGACCTTTTCACACACAGAGTGGTATGTGTTTGGAGTGAACTGTCAGAGGATGTGGTAGATGTAGGTACAGTTGCAACATTTAAAAGATATTTGGACAGGTACATGTACAGAAAACGTTTTGAGAGGTTTGGTGGACCAGTTTAGATTAGATTACTTACAGTGTGGAAACAGGCCCTTCGGCCCAACAAGTCCACACCGACCCGCCGAAGCGCAACCCACCCAGACCCATTCCCCTACATTTACCCCTTCACCTAACACTACGGACAATTTAACTTGGCCAATTCACTTAACCTGCACATTTTTGGACTGTGGGAGGAAACCGGAGCACCCGGAGGAAACCCACGCAGACACGGGGAGAACATGCAAACTCCACACAGAGAGTCGCCTGAGGCGGGAATTGAACCCGGGTCTCTGGCACTGTGAGGCAGCAGTGCTAACCACTGTGCCACCGTGCCGCTCATTCATGCCGACCAGGGAAACCTGGTCGGCATGGATGAGTTGAACTAAAGGGTCTATATGTGCTGTATGACACTATGACAGTTTTGTGCTGTATTTAGATACAGGATGCTTCAGTATCTGAGGAGTCACATATTTGGAACATTTAGAGAATATCCCCAGTTATGAACTTCAGTGTGGAGGTTGGGTTGGTCATTGAGGAAGCAACTGAAGATAGTTGTGCCCAGGACACCACCCTGAGGAAATTCAACAATAATATCCTTGGATTGAGACTATTGTGCTCCAACAACAATCTTCCTTCATGCGAGGTATCACTCCTACTGGTGAAAGGTTCCCCCAATTCCCATTGACTCTAGTTTTACTTGAGCTCTTAATGCCATTATGGTCAAATGCAATCCCCATGTCAAAGTAGTCACTCTCACCCCACCCCTGGAGTTCCGCTGTCTATGTTTGGACCAATGCAATAATGAGGTTAGTAGCTAAGTAGTCCTGGTGAAACCCAAATTGAGCATCTGTGAGCAGGTATTGCTGAGCAAGTGCCGATTGATGGCATTGTTGATGACCCCTTCAATCATTTTGTTAACAATGGAGAATAGACTGATGGGCAGTATTTGGTTAGGCTGGATTTGCTCTGCTTTTTCTGGACAGGACAAACATGCACAATCTTTTACAATGCCATGAAAATGTTGAAGCTGTACTGGAATAACTTTACTATTGGGGTGCCATTCTAGAGCACAAGTCAGAAGTAGTCTTGCCAGAATATGGTCAGGATCTATAGCCTGTGTAGTTTCTAGTGCCACTAGCCAAGCTGTTCCACTACAGCTGCAATAGCATCAATAAAACAATATTTAAAATTGCCCAGGTATGGCATGAGCTATGGGTCATTGTTTAAACTGAAGGGGTCCCCTAATTAAGGCAGACAGGGAGAACATTTTTCCTGAGGATGATGAATCTTTGGAAATCTTCTTCAAGACTGTGGAAGCAGAATCTCTGAACCTGTTTAAGGTAGAGGGAGATAGCTAAGGTGGTGAAAGGCTATCAGAAACCTAGCGTTAGTAGGGAGGAATTTGGGATAATCAGATCAGCCACAATCTTACTGAAAGTTGGAGTAAACTTGAGGAGCCTACTCCTATTCCCAATTTGTACACTCATACCTGCAATTGATGGACTCTATCATTTGAAAAGGTAGCTCACCAGCACTGCAAGGGCAGTTTGAGGTGGATAACAAATGCTGGTTTTTCCACGCTATCCCAGGAAAGACTTCAAAAGTCACCACTTTGCTTTTTGCTTGTTCCCTTACTACTCTATCCTACTTTTTTTTTGAGAATATTGTTACATATTTTAAAGCAAATAGTTAAACCCTGATTGATTAATTTACATGGGATTCTTTTCTATGTTCATTTGTGTTTATGCTAAACATCCTGCTTCCTGGGTTGCTGCAAACATTGATCTTTCTTCTTTCCCTCTATGTTCCCCATTTACCTTGTATAATCATTAATTCCCCCTCTTCCTTTTTGATAAGGACAACTGAAGTCTTTATAGCCTTTCATTAAAGTAATTGGCAATTTTCCATCCAGTCCTACCATCATTGGTAACAAGTGAATGCACAGCAGTTAATCATTAACCTACTGAAGTATGGTGTAACTTCCTGTTTGCGTCAAAAATATTTCCAATACACAACGGATAGAAAAAACAGAGGTTTAGATTAACAAAATCATGCTGCCTCTAAGGCACAAAGTGTTCAGGTGACTGGAATCATTGCAATTGTGTTAGTCATTAATCAGTGGCATAAACACAAAGTCAACTATTGTTACTATCAATAAGGAACCTGAGAATTTTCCTTAAATTATCTGCTTCTTCTTGATTACAGGGAGGGAGGCAAAAGAGAATGCTCACAATTTCTATTCATCTACTTCTCTGTCACTATACATCCTTGTCACCTGTATCTAGTTACTTCTCCAATGCATATATCTTTACTTGTTTTGTTGTAACTCTTTCAATGGGTGTTGATGCAACATTTAGCTGTAGAGATCAGAGAAGGCAGCTCTGGTTTACTGTTCATGCTGATTTTGCTAATCATGCCTGAAGGGACAATCACAGGGATAAACTAGGGTTCTGCCCAAGGGGGTTGTGGATTGAAAAATTAGCCCAGATTCTGCTCTTTACAACAGTAAAATAATTGCTGATGGAGAGTGCATGTGGATTTTGGGGAAAATTGGATTGGATTCAGCTATGATGCACCTTGCAGGTGAGTACAAGGACCCACAACAGTCTATTTCAACTCTACTACCCTAAAGGGACTCCAATGCGTAGCTAGGGAGTGTTGTAGAAGGATAATGAGCTAGCAACTTCACAGATTCTCAACTTGCAAAGGCAGTACAAACTTGCCTGATGTGCCCCTGGACATCAAACTGGGTTTGGGAGGGGACTGGACAGTATCAAAATGTGCAGGGAGATGGACAAGAAAAAAATGGCTATCCCAGAGAAAATGTAGGCATGACTGGAAATGGCTGCAGAAGTCACTAGGAGTGTAGTGGTGTGGTAACTTGCTCCTGGACACAGTGCTGACCTGATGAGGCAGGCAAGCTGAATAACATGGAGCATTCCGTAAGAATTCTCTTCAATCTGCTCTCTCCAGCCACCTCTGAATCATCCCTCGCCATTGGAAGGTGCACCTATCCCTCTCTGTCATGAAACCTCCTCACATGCAAGCTTACCCACACTGAATTTCCTCAACATGCTATGGCAAAGTCATATCCATCCCTATGACTCTTCCACAAACATTATCTTGCCATTTTCCAAAGCTCACACTCCTAACTCCTCTTTTTCCAGGACAGAACAGCATGGAACACCAGGAAGTGGTTGAGAACTGGAGATGGTCCTGCAGTCATCTCCTCCTTGGCAGCCTTCAAGACTCTGGTAAAAGCGAAGAATTCCAGAACTTTCCAGAGGCAGCAGTGAATGATTGGAGAGGTCCTCTCTAGCTTAAGTGCCATGATGTGTCTCTCTCAGACCTATGCAGCAGCGACTGTGTAGAGACAATGGTGTTGTGCTGTGGTGGACATGAGTTCAAATCTCACCAGAGCAGCTTGTGGAATTTAAACTCCATCGATAAAGCCAGTCTCAGTAATAATTACCATGAAACTATCATCAATTGTTGGGTGGCATGGTGGCTCAGTGGTTAGGACTGCTGCCTCACAGCGCCAGGTACCCAGGTTCAATTCCAGCCTCGGGTGGCTGTCTGTGTGGAGTTTGCACATTCTCCCTGTGTCTGCGTGGGTTTCCTCCCACAGTCGAAAGATGTGCAAGTTGGTGAATTAATTATGCTAAATTGCCCATAGAGTTAGGTGCATTAGTCAGGGGTAAATATGGGGAATGAGTCTGGCTGGGTTATTCTTTGGAGGGTAGGTGTGGATAGTTGGGCTGAAGGGCCTCTTTCCACACTGTAGGTAATCTAACCTAAACATTCATCTAATTCACAAATGCCCTTAAGGGAAGGAAAACTGATGTTTTTAGGGTGGCAAGGGCAGAGAACATAATTACTTGGGTGGGGGACTTCAATGTCCATCACCAAGGATGGTTCTGTCACACTGCTAATGAGCAAGCTAGACCATCCTGCAATAGGTGATGAGGGAACCAACAAGAAGGAAAAAAGGTACATGACCACCGCACTATCATCATGAAAATAAACTTCTGCCTTCTCGTTAAGAATTCTTCCTTTGTATTGTCTGCTGCCTTGCTGAATGTGAAAGATTTCAGACAGAATTAATAACTCAAGTCTGGGCATCCATGAGATGCAGTGGGCCATGGGCAGCAGCAGAATTTTATTCAATCACAATCAGCAGATCCCACTGTACCATTATTGCCAAGCCAAGGCATCAATCCTGGTAAAATGAAGAGGGCATGCCAGGAACCACACTAACATACCTAAATATTCAATGAAATAGTGAAACTACAGTACAGATCTACTTGCAGTATAGTCAAGCAGCATGCAAAGAGATCCCACAACCAACAGACCAGATGGTTGCTCTGCAGCCCTACCACAACCAGCCGTGAATAGAGGTGGACAATTAAAAAAACTCATTGGAGGAGAAGGCTCCACATATAATTCCCATTCTCGATGATAGGGAAGACCAATAGGTCAGTGCAAAAGACAAGGCTGGAATATTTGCAAACTTCAGCCAGAATGCCAACTTGTGAATCCATCTCAGCATTGTCCCAAAGTCCCCAATATCACGGATGTCAATCTTTAACCAATTCAATTCACTCCACTCTATATAATATATATAAATCTGGTTCCTTCAAAGGCTATGGGCCCTGACAACATTCTGGCAATAATTCTGAAGATTTGTGCTCCAGGTCTTGCCACACCACTAGTCAAGCTGTTCCAGTACAGCTACAATGCTATCATCTACCCTACATGTGGAAAACTGTCCAGGTATGTCATATCCACAGAAAATAGAATAAATCCTACCAAGCCAACTACTGGCCATCAGCAAAGCAATAGAAGGTGTCATCAACAGTGCTACCAAGCAGCAGTTAATCCACCAATAACCTGCTTACTGAGTGCTGGTTAAACGTAGATAAAAGAGCTAAACCTCAGAACAACAAATGAGAAGGTGACTGCTTTTAACATTAAAGCATTATTTTACCAAGTGTGGTATCAAGGAGCCCTAGGAAAACTTGTCAAAAAAATCAGGGAAACTCTCCTGTGTTTGGAATCATAACTATTACAAAGGCAGTTAGTTGCAGTTGTTGGAGGTCAATAGACAATAGGTGCAGGATTAGGCCATTCGGCCCTTTGAGCCAGCACCACCATTCATTATAATCATGGCTGATCATCCACAATCAGTATCCTATTCCTACCTTATCCCCATAACCCTTGATTCCCTATGTTTAAGAGCTCTATCCATCTCTTTCTTGAAAGTATCCAGAGACTTCTTTTGGGGCAGAGCATTCCATACACCCACCATTCTCTGGGTGAAGACGTTTCTCCTCAACTCTGTTCTAATTGGCCTACCCCTTATTTATAAACTGTGTCCTCCGGTTCTGGACTCACTTATCAGTGGAAACATGCTTCCTGCCTCCAGAGTCTCCAATCCTTTAATAATTTTATACGTCTCAATCAGGTCTTCTCTCATCCTTCTAAACTCAAGTGTGTACAAGCCCAGTCGCTCCAATCTGAAGTCAGTCATCTTAATGACTATATCAAGATATCAATCCAGGAGTTCCTCAGGATAGTGTCCTAATGACTTTCCTCCATCATAAGGTCAGAGATGGGGATTTTCAATGATGACTGTGCTATTTTCAGCACAATTTGTGACCCTAATTTGGGCTAAGTGACAAACAATATTTAATCCTCATAAGACCATACCCAAAATGCAGCAAGTAACTCACCTGCTATTCCTCAAGGAGAAAGTGAGGACCACAGATGCTGGAGATCAGAGTCAAAAAGTATGGCACTGGGAGAGCACAGCAGGTCAGGCAGCATCCAAGGAGCAGGAGAGTCGACAATTTAGGCATAAGCCCTTCATCAGGAATGTGAGGAGGTGAGGGGGGGCTGAGAGATAAACAGCAGTATGGGGATGGGGTGAGGTAGCTGGGAAGGTGATATGTAGGTACAGGTTTGGGGTGACGGTCATAGAGTCATAGAGATGTACAGCATGGAAACAGACCGTTCGGTCCAACCTGTCCATGCCGACCAGATATCCCAACCCAATCTAGTCCCACCTGCCAGCACCTGGCCCATATCCCTCCAAACCCTTCCT
>NC_057740.1:17217362-17230165 GCF_004010195.1 Chiloscyllium plagiosum
ACCAATAAAGGAGCCTTCTTCACTATCCTATCTACCTGTGACTCCTCTTTCAAGGAGCTATGAACCTGCACTCCAAGGTCTCTTTGTTCAGCAACACTCCCCAGGACCTTACCATTAAATGTATAAGTCCTGCTAAGATTTGCTTTCCCAAAATGCAGCACCTCGCATTTATCTGAATTAAACTCCATCTGAAACGTCTCAACCCATTGGCCCATCTGGTCCAGATCCTGTTGTAATCTGAGGTAACCCTTTTCGCTGTCCACTACACCTCTAATTTTGGTGTCATCTGCAAACTTACTAACTGTACCTCTTATGCTCACAGTCAAATAATTTATGTAGGTTGGAGGAGAGGGTGGAGCGGATCGGTGGGAAGGCAGATGAACAGGAAGGACAGTTCAAGAGGGCGGTTTCAAGTTGGACAATTGGATCTGGGATAAGGTAGGAGGAGGAGAGATGAGGAGACTGGTGAAGTCAACATTGATGCCGTGTGGTTGGAGCCCAAGGCGAAAGGTGAGGTGTTCTTCCTCCAGTCGTCGGGTGGCTTGGATTTGGCGGTGGAGGATGGCCAGGACCTGCATGTCCTTGGCGGAGTGGGAGGGGGAGTTGAAGTGGTCGGCCACAGGTCGGTGGGGTTGTTTAGTGCATGTGTCCCAGAGATGTTCCCTGAACGGTTCCGTGAGATGGCATCTTGTCTCCCCAAGGTAGAAGAGACCACATCGAGAGCAACGGGCACAATAGATGAGGTAGTTGAATGTGCAGGAAAATCTCTGCCAGATGTAGAAGGATCCTTTGGGGCCTTGGATGGAGGTGACGGGGGAGGCATAGGCATAGATTCCTCAAGTCTATACAAAGCACAAGACAGGAGTGTGATGGAACATTCTCCATTTGCCAGGATCAGTGCAGCTATAACAACATTGAGGAAGCTTGACACCATCCAGACAAAGCATCCCACTCCATTTAACACCTTCAAAATTCATTCTCTCCACCACTGAAACACAGTAGCAGCAGTGTATACCAACTACAAGATACTGCAACAACTGACCTTGGATTCTCTGACAGCGTTTTCCAATACATGAACCTGTCATCTAGAAGGACATAAGCAGCAGAGACATGAGTAGTTCCCCTCCAAGCTGCAAACCACCTTGACTTTGAATAATGCCTTTCCTTCACTGAGTCAAATTCCTGAAGCTCCTATGTTGACAGCATGGTGTATCTATACCTTAAGGACTACAATGGTTTAAGAAGGCGGCTCACCATTGCCTTCTCCCAGACAGTTAAGGAAGGACATTATGTGCTGGATTAGCCAGCAATCTCCAAACCCCAGAATGAGTATATAAATCGCTTTATTTCAAAGTTACACTGACACTTCAATACTTCCATTTTCTTGCCAACCTGCTTGTTCTTTCTAGACAAATCCAGGAATTCTTCTGCCTGAGTGCATTTTCTCTATGCTGAAATCAACAGATGGAGTTTAATTCAGATAAATGCGAGGTGCTGCATTTTTGGAACGCAAATCTTAGCAGGACTTATATACTTAATGGTAAGGTCCTAGGAAGTGTTGCTGAACAAAGAGACCTTGGAGTGCAGGTTCATAGCTCTTTGAAAGTGGAGTCGCAGGTAGACATGATAGTGAAGAAGGCGTTTGGTATACTTTCCTTTATTGGTCAGAGTATTTAGTACAGGAGTTGGGAGGTCATGTTGCGGCTGTACAGGACATTGGTTAGGCCACTGTTGGAATATCTCTGCACCTTTCACCTTGGTTAATGTTTTCCTAGAACCAACAAATATCTTGCCTGTTCATGGAGTACATGCAAGTCTCAAACAACAATTGCTAACAAAAAACCCATAGACAAAGACAAGGGAATGACAAACAATAGGTAAGGGTTATGTGGTTGTACGTTTCATAATTAGTGTCACAAGATCAGCCCTCCAGAATTAGTCAGGTTTTTACAGCCCCTGTTTCTTATTTACCACTCCCCAGTAAAGGGAAATAATCCATTTTAAACAGATAATTTCCTGTAAACCTCTCTCTTGCTCATCAACAGAAATAGATTAATTGGTTATTAGTTCGGAAGGCTGCATCGCACGTGGTATTCTATTTATACAGATAGATTTGTTAATGTTTTAGATTCATCGGTGGATTCCAGAGATGTTTCACAGTTACTTCAGTATACATCCTGTGCTCTATTAGGTCCTTGGACCAATAAAACCATTCACTCAAATCTGGCCTTTGCCCATTGGAAATACACACACATACCTTCTGGCAAATATAATAGCAAGAACAACCCTGGCTTAATTTGCTGAGCTGCTAGGCCTTTGATGTTTCGGCAAGAACCATATGGGAACTTTCTGGATGGTATAGATCTTTTCTCACTCATAAACCAAATTCACTTTATGACTCCTGTTTATCTGAATACTGAGAGGTTGGATAATAAACCATTTTGCATTTAAAAAGCCAATGGAATGTTTATCATTCTTTCTTCAGTGCTCCCCAGGCAGCTTGTGCAATTATGGTGGGAATGGACAGGGTCAGATGAAGGTCCAGTTGAAGTAATCAAATACAATTGTCTGCCCTGGGCTATAACACAAGAATTTACTTGCCTTGTCTTCCATAGTCCTCTGCAAATTCTCCCAGTTCTTAAGAAGTCGTAAAGAAATGCAAATTGTTTAATTAAAGCATAAAATCGCTATACAAATATATCTAGGCAAAGCAGAAGTGTCCACAACTCTAAGTAAAGTTGTATTTATTCGATCTTGGGATATGAGTGTCACTGGCAAGGCCAACATTAAGTGTTCATCACTAGTAGCCCTGGGGAGATAGTCATAAGCTGTCTTCTTTGAAATGGCCAAGATAACAAATTCATTTTGGGAGTGAATTGTTCACCTCTACTTTGTTTATATTAAGAGAGATAAACCTTGGAGAACAGGTTGGTCCCACATTTCCCTGCCAGAATGTCAATGTCCATTTCACTCATTTGTTCTAGTTGCCATTCTTTCCCCCTCCTGTAGCACTGGTGCAGAACCAGGAGGGATGGAGGATGGGTCAGACCTGAGTTTGGAGAATGCTGAACTGATTAAAGTTCAATTTCCTTGCGACTAACAGAAAGAAACTGTGTTTATCCTGAAGCCAGCCTCCATCTAATGTGTTTATTCACTTGTGGTGCTGTATAGTGATGTTTATATAGCCAATTATTTTATTTCTCGTTTTTCAAGTAAGTATTTACATTGCCTTTGAGTAATGTCTATTTTCAACGGCTGTGAACTGAACAACATGCATTTTCTGAAAGCTCTTTTTACCCCATACTAGGGTACAGTTCCCTGGTGAGTGTTTTCATTGAGGTACTAGTCTCTGGTGCTGCTTGTTTCTGGTATACGGTTCCCTGCACTGATGCTTGCTAGGAGCCTCAGAAGCAGATTATTAATATTTATTATCTGGACTGTTTAATTCAGAGATGTATAATATTAACTGAGTGGCTAAAGTCAGCCTGTCAGTAATGAAAGAAGAACAGAAAATGCAATCAATGTGGTGATGAAAACAGTTAACATTTCAGCTGGTGATTTCCAGTATTTGGAGTACTTTTGTGTTTGAAATGGAGCCAGTTAACAGAGGAGCGGGAAAACAATCATGCATTAGTTCATCTATCGTTGCTAACCAGTTGCAGGAAGACCATACCAGCACCCTGGTGGAACAGTTTGTTTGACTTGTTGATGCCTTTCTCTTGCTACCTTGAAGATAGCATGGTCCCTGTTGCTGTTATGGGGAATTAAGCAAAAGTTCATCAGCAATGCATTGCAGCTCCAGCCTTCGTTCCCAAAGAGCCAGGTTCAGAGGAATAATTGGGTGTTCATGTGTACATGGCATGTCAGTAGGAGAATGTGTAATGAGTCACAGGTTTCAAGGGTTAGGCCTGGTAATGATTCCAGAAGCTAAATATTTCTTCTGGTCTCAGTCATATTCTTTATTGTCTAAAGGTGACAGGGACTGAAAGGGTTAATACTGACGTGTGCCTTAAGCACTACCCACCAGGATGACATCACACGGACGTGATGAGAAAACAAGTCAGGATCTCAAAGGTGTAAGGCTCATCATGAGGACCTGTCTCTTAGTCTCTTTGACAATGTCCATCTTACCAGGATAACTTGTACCTAGTTACTGTACTGATTGTAATGAGGTCAGTCAGATGGACCTCATAGAATATGAGTTCCCTGATTGGGGCATAAACCCGTCCAATCAAGGAGCCCTGGCTGACAGATATAAACAAGAGTGTCAGGGGTTATGTTCACTCTGAGAGTTGGCCTTGAGGGAGCTGGATCAGTATCCAGGACTCTTCATGTTTAAATAATGGGTGACTCGGTGATGGAATACAGGCCTCTGTGGAGTTACTTCAGGGCGACAAGAGAAGAATACACTCCTGAACAAATTCACTCGCTACAGATGTCTTTGAAATGGGGCAAGTATTTCTAGCATCATGCCATTACTTGGGAAGCTTGATTCATTCAATCCTGCTGAAGACTGATCCCAGTATGTGAAAATAATGTGTTTTTTTTTCTGTGCAAATGACATTGGGGTAGATGACAAGCAAACAGTAATTCTCCGAATAGCTTGTGGACCCGCAGCCTTTTTTAGTTATTAGGAGCTTAACTTTCCTTGAGGCACAGATATAAAACCTTTCAAGAGTTGGTGAATTTAGCTAAGGAACATTATGACCCCAAGCTTCCTCTAATTCTGAGATGATATTGGTTTTTACTCGGAATTCGAGAACCGGGGAATCCATATCGGGATTTTTGACGACTGGTTAAGATGACTGGCAGAGGCATGTGACTTTGCTTTAATCCTTAATGAGATGCTGACAGACGGTTTGGTATGTGAGATTAATGATGTAATCATGCAAAAGTGCCTACTAGCTGAAGCCTAACTCGACTTCAGACTGATACTACGGTGGCTTCATCAATGGAAAATGTGACAAGTGGAGCATATGAGTTGCAGGGTATTCTGATGGAAGTGGACACCCTTGTCAGTCTGACTGAACTTAGGAGACACCACTTGAGAACAGGCAAGTACATAGCCTCACTCAGGACATATTCTGAACAGAGGAACTCTGGGTCAGCCCACAGCAAAACCCCAAAACACAGCCAAATCTTCGCCAAACCGTTAAATTTTTTTCAGGATGTGGACCGGCAAGCCATTGTAATTGCTGCTGGTATGTGGACTTGAGACATCAAAAGAGTCTCACTAGACCTAAATGGAGCAAGCGAACTCATAGGCCGGTCTACAGGAGAGTGCACACCATGGAAAGTCTACCTACATCTGCTTTGGAACAGTTAAATTGCTTAGTAATGTCCGAATCAGAACCAATCAAAATAAATGTCTGGATAAATGGTCACCCAGTTCTAATGGAGGTAGAAAACAGTGCTCCTGTTTCAGTGATTGCAGAACCAATCTTTAACAAAATTCGGTCTGGACTACAACCCTTACGTTTGCGCAAGACCTTGGCTAGACTGAGAACCTATATCAGGGAACCTTTACGATGAAGGGTACAACTTTGGTTCTGGTCCCTTATGAGAAGCAGCTGGTTCAGTTCCCACTGACTGGAGTAAAAGGCTCGGGCTTGATGGTGAGAAATTGGTTAAGAAAGATTCACCTTGATTGGCTCAACATTTTTTTTATTAGAAAATGGTTGCTTGATTGAAGTCCTAATTAAATACCTGGACATTTTTCAGGAATGCCCAGGGACTATCAACAAAGCAAAGGCCACTTTGCATATTAATTAGGAAGCAATTCCACGATTCTGCAAGGACAACCCAATGCCATTTGACTTACGAGCAAAAGCAGAGGCAGGAATCAGACACCTGGAAAGCAAAGGAGTCATCAAACCAGTCCAGTTTGTGGAATGGGCAGCACTGGTCATACCGATTGTAAAGCCCAATGGGTCGGTTCGCCTGTGGGGGGATTTTAAGTGAATGGTAAACCGCTTTTCCCACAGCTGGATAAATACCTAATCCCTCGCACAGAGGATTTAAATACAAAGCTGGCGTGGGCTATTCTTCAAAAAGTTGGACATGAGCCATGCGTACCTGCAATTGCAGTCAGATGAGAATTCCTAGAAGTATGCTACAATTAATACCCATGAAGGTTTGTACCAATATACGAGACTGCCATTTGGGGTGTTGTCAGTCTGGGCAATTTTTCAGTGGATGATGGAGAACATTTTACAAGGGGTAGCCGAGGTTGCCATTTATCTGGATGACATGCCAATAACAGGGAAGACCAATAAGGAGCATTTAGAGAACTTAAACATTTCTCCCAGGTGGGCGTATGCCTTAGAAGGGAAAAATGCATGTTCCAGGCATCCCAAATGACCTACTTGGGCTATACCCCGGTTCCCATGTCTGTACCAGAGCCTAGCTCATTCGTTGGGCTGGTGAATTATTACTAAAAGTAGATACATAACCTGGCTTCCATCCTGGCACCTTTGCATTGACTCTGAAAAAAAGGGTTAGCCTTGGAAGTGGTTATGTAGCCAAGCCATAGTTTTCAGGGAAGTGAAGAAATAACGATCATCCTCTGAGGTGTCGGCACACTATGATCCCAAGCGAGATCTGGTATTGATGTCTGACGGCCCGGAGTATATTAGCTTCATGGGTGGTCCAATGGAGAAGAATGCCCAATAACGTATGCAGATGCACCCAGATAGAGAGAGAGGGATTGGTGGTCATATCTGGAGTCAGGAAGTTCCACTAGTACCTTTAAGGATGTAAATTTGTAGAAATAATGGACCACAAACCCCAATTAGGTCTACTTAAAGAGGACAAGACAGTGCTATCCATATTCAGCAGTGGGCTCGAGTACTAAGTATGTATAATTACAAGTTGGAACACTGTCTGGGAGGCCAAGTAGCAAATGTGGATGCATTGAGCCACCTCCCATTGGCTGATACCACCACCGATGATACCGCCACTGGAAGAATCCATTTGGTTTTAAATTTTCTGGACATACTTGTAGTCACAGCTGACAATATCAGACTTTGGGTGCAGAAAGAGCCAGTCCTGGCAAAACTGAAACAGCTGATGGTGATTGGAGAAACCAAAGAATTAAAACCTTTTTGGGCTTAGAGAGAGAGCAGGTCACACTGGAGGACAGTATATTATTAAAGGGAGCAAATGTGATTATCCTGGGCACAGGTTGTTGCCAGATACTGGCTGAATTCCAACAGGGTCATCCAGGGCTTTCCAAAATGAAGATGTTGGCGAGTTTATGTCTGATGGCCAGGATTGAATGTAGATATAGCCGTGTTGGTGGGGCAGTGCCCAGAATGCCAACAATGACAACAATTACCAAAAATTACCTCCCTTACATTTGTGGGAATGGCCAGGTAAACCAAGGTTTCAGATGCACCATGCAAGTCCTTTCACGAGCTCAATGTTCTTAGTCATTGTGGATGCCCACTTAAAAGCCTAGACGTGCATACAGTCCATTCATCAAACACCTGGACAACAATAGCAAAATTGTGCACATCTTTTACAATACTTTTACAATTACTATTTCTCAAAGTCAAATCATATTCGTCATATAAGGACAGCTCCATATCATCCAACATCCAGTGGTCTGGCAGAAAGAACAGTCCAAACTTTGAAGGCAGGCTTAAAGAAACAGCCTACAGCTTCACTTAATACCAAACTGTCCTAGTTCCTGTTTGATTATACGACTACTCCTCAAGCAACTACAGGGATAGCTCTAGTAGAGTCGCTAATGGGGAGAAGACTCCATACCTGGTTCAATCTGATCTTCGTGACCCTGGGGATGGAGGCATCAGGAACACCAATGCTGGACACAAGACTCTTAAGCGTGGGAGTTAGTTTACTTCAGGCAATGAAGTTGGGTGGAGGAACCACTGGAATGGCCCTGCATGGGTAAGAGGCATCATCAATGCAAGGTCAGGTCCAGTGACGTATAAAGTTCAGGTAAGTGTGACAGCCCTGAACAAGCACGTGGACCATATGAAAGATGCAAACTTGCAAACGGTACGGGAACAAAACGTGCTCGACTGCCCGACAGTCTTTCTGACTCTTTTAGAGCCCACAGGTTCTCCCTCTCAGTCAAGTAGTGAAGACACCTTGAAATCTGAGCTGGAGACAGTGGATGTCGCTGCCTCAATGCCTTTTTTGCCTGAAGAAGAGAACGAATTTCTTCTGAGATGCTCCAGGCGGAAGAGGTGAGTTACTGTGTGTTACATCCTGCCCGTATCAGAGGCAGAGTTGGAGGTCCCTGACCTGGTGCTAAAACGGCCCAGGAGGAGCTACAAAAGAAAGAACTGGCCAATGTCATCAGATTCAGATGGGGAGGGAGATAGTGAGTGATTGTAATGAGGTTAGCCAGGTGGACCTCATAGAATGAGCTTCTCGATTTGGGCTGTTAACCTGGTTGAGCCTAAGCCGACAGATATAAATAGGAGTGTCAGACATCCTCTTTCTCTCTGAGAGAACTGGATTAGTGTTAAGGACTTTCCATGTGTAAATAAAGGATGATTTGGAGATGCCGGTGTTGGACTGGGGTGTACAAAGTTAAAAATCACACAACACCAGGCTATAGTCCAGCAGGTTTATTTGGAAGCACTAGCTTTCGGAGTGACGCTCCTTCATCAGGTGGTTGTGGAGGACACAATTATAAGACAGAGTTTATAGCAAAAGTTTACAGTGTGATGTAATTGAAATTGTATGTTGAAAAATACCTGGATTGTTTGTTAAGTCTCTCATCTGTTAGAATGACCATAATAGTTTTACTTCTTTCATATGTAAATCACAAAGCTTTTTTTAGAAGTTACATTCTCAGGTTAACTGTAACAGTTGGTGTCAGCCCTGATAAGATGTTAAGGTGTCGAAGGTGTTATGCCCCTGTGTTCAGTTGTTTGTATCATAATGTTTAGACTAATTATAAACTAAAAAGTGAGTTCACAAAGTCTCACATGGATTCGTGCAGTTTTTGAGCAAAGTACAATGTAACTCTGCAAGTATAAATTCACCCCACAAACGTATATGGAAATTTGTGCATATACCGGGGGGTGGGGGGCGTGGACCTAACAAGGGAGTTGCAAAGGGAATGGTCTTTACGGAGTGCAGATAGGAGGAAATATACCTCTGGTGGTGGGTTCTGATTGTAGGTGGTGGAAATGGCAGAGGACAATGCACTATATCCGGAGTGGGGTGGATGGTGAGGGCCGGGGGCTTCTATTGTTGCACTTGGAGGGATAGAGTTCGAGGGCGGAGGTGTGGGAAGTGGAGGAGATGCGCTGGAAAGCATTGGTGATCCCATGGGAGGGGAAATTGCGGTCCTTGAGGTAGGAGGCCATCTGGGATGTTCTGGAGTAGAATTGCTCATCCTGGGAGCCGATACAGCAGAGGCGGAGGAATTGGGATAGCGTTTTTACAGGACAGTGGGGTGTGTGTGTAGTCAGTGGATTTAAAGTGGATGTCTATGTTGAGTCAGTTGCTGGAAATGGAGATGGAGATGGCGATCCAGGAAGGAGAGGGAGGGATTTGAGATGGTTCAGGTGAACTCGAGGTCAGTGAAGTTGATGAACTGTTCATCCTCCTTATGGGAGCTCGAGGTGGCACCAATGCAGTCATCAATGTAGTGGAAGAAATGGTGGGGGATGGTGCCAGTGTAGCTGCGTAAGATGGACTGTTCCACGTAACCAACGAAGAGGCAGGCATAGCTGGTGCCCATGCAGTGCCCATGGCTACCCCTTTGGTCTGAAGGAAGTGGGACGATTCGAAGGAGAAATTGTTGAGGGTGAGGACCAGTTCCACCAAGTGAATGAGTGTGTCAGTGGAGGGGTACTGGTTGGGTCGGCGGGAGAGGAAGAAATGGAGGGCTTGGAGGTCCTGGTCATGGCGGATGGATGTGTACAGGGACTGGATGTCCATGGTGAGGATGAGGCATTGGGGGCCAGGGAAAGTGATAAAGGAGGTGGAGGGCGTGGATGGTGTCCTGAATGTATTTGAGGAGTCCCTGGACCAAGGGGGAAAGTACTGTGTCGAGGACATGAGGAGATAAGTTTAATGGGGCAGGAGCAGGCGGAGATGATGGGTCAACCGGGGTAGTCAGGTTTGTGGATTTTGTGTAATAGGTAGATCTGGGTGGTGCAGGGTTCCAGGACCATCTGAGACATTTCCCTCCCCTTCCTCAACCGCTCCTTCAACACAGACATCTACTTCAAATCCACCAACTCCTACAACTACGCAGACTACACCTGCTTCCACCCCCGCTCCTGTAAAAACACTATCCCTTACTCCCAATTCCTCCGCCTCTGTCGTATCTACTCCCAGGAGGATTAATTTCACTCCAGGACATCCCAGATGGCCTCCTACCGCAAGGACCGCAATTTCCCCACCCATGTGGTCAACAATATCCTTCAGCACATCTCCTCCACTTCCTGTACCTGCATCCTCAAAACCCACCCCTCCAACTGCAACAAGGGTAGAACACCGCCCCCCTCAAAGTCCTCACCATCCACCCCACTAATCTCTGGATAAAGCCCATTATACTCTGCTATTTCACCACTTACAGTCAGACTCCACCTCCAGAGATATATTTCCTTCCCCACCACTAACTACATTCTGCAGAGACCATTCCCTCTGTGACTCCCTCATTAGATTCAGGTCCACTACCAACCCACCCTCCACTCCTGGCACCCTCCCTTGCCACCACAAGAGGTATAAAACCTGCGCCCACACCTCCCCCCTCACCTCTGTCCAAGGCCCCAAAGGATGCTTTTACATCTGGCAAAGATTTTCCTGCACATCCAAACACTTCATCTACTGTGTCTATTGATCTTGATGTAGCCTCCTCTACCTTGGGGAGACAGGACACCAACTCGCAGAACTGTTCAGAGAACATCTCTGGGACACATGCAACCAACTAAGCCCATCGCCTTGTGACCGACCACTTCAACTCCCCCTCCCACTCTGCCAAGGACATGCAAGTCCTGGGCCTCCTCCAAATCCAAGCCACCCAATGACTGGAGGAAGAACACCTCATCTTCTGCCTTGGGACACTCCAACCACACGGCATCAACATCGACATCACCAGTTTCCTTATCTCCCCTCATCCCAATTGTCCAACTTGAAACCGCCGTCTTGAACTGTCCTACCTGTTCATCTTCCGTCCCACCTAACTGCTCCACCCACCTCTCCAACCTATCACTATCACCCCCCACCTTCATCCACCTATTGCCTTCCCAGCTACCTTCCCCTGCACCTCCATCCTCTTAGTTATCTCTCAGCCCCTTCCCCCCACACATTCCTGATGAAGGGCTTATGCCCGAAACATTGACTCTCCTGCTCCTTGGATGCTGCCTGACCTGCTGTGCTTTTTCAGCACCACACTTTTCGACCTTGTCTATTTACCCTATCTATGACCCTCATGATTTTATAAACCTCTATAAGGTCACCCCTCAGTCTCTGACGCTCCTGGTAAAATAGACCCAGTCTATTCATCCTCTCCCTCTAGCTCAAACCCTCCAACCCTTGCAACATCCTTGCAAATCTTTTCTGAACCATTTCAAGTTTCACAACATCCTTTCTATAATAGGGTGATTAGAATTGAATGCAATATTCCAAATGTGGCCTAACCAATATCCTGTACAGCTGCAACATGACCTCCCAACTCCTATACTCAATGCATTGACCAATAAAAGAAAGCATACCAAATGCCTTCTTCATTCCCCTCTCTACCTGCAACTCCACTTTCAAGGAACTATAAACATGCACTCCAAGGTCTCTTTGTTCAGCAACACTTCCCAGAACCTTACCATTAAGGGTCCAAGTCCTGC
Organism: Chiloscyllium plagiosum; assembly: GCF_004010195.1. Taxonomy (NCBI): domain Eukaryota; kingdom Metazoa; phylum Chordata; class Chondrichthyes; order Orectolobiformes; family Hemiscylliidae; genus Chiloscyllium; species Chiloscyllium plagiosum. The sequence goes on from NC_057740.1 coordinate 17,229,194, forward strand.
CCAGGTTTGTCCTTTGGAGCTCTGTGAGTAAAGTTGAAATCCTTGGTGGGAAAAAGTGGAACAGTTCACGGGTTAGGAGAGCGAGAAGTAGATAAAATACCTACAGCACAGATCCAGTATCACTGCAGTAGTGAGGAGGCACCATGAAACACAGTTATAGTCAGGGAAATCAAGGGCCTCAGAAGTAATTAAAGATGGAGTCACAATTTGGAATTGACGCAAAGTCAGAATTAATACAGTAATTGGATAATTTAGAGGCTAAGCAGCTAAAGTCTGAAAATGCGGAAGTACACTGTTTTAACTGGAGCAAAGTTAAAAATCACACAACACCAGGTTATAGTCCAACAGGTTTAATTGGAAGCACTAGCTTCATCAGGTGATTGTGGTGGACACAATTGTAAGACACAGAATTTATAGCAAAAATTTACAGTGTGATGTAACTGAAATTATACATTGAAAAATTGATTGTCTGTTAAGCCTTTCATCTCTTAGAATACAGTGATAGTTTCACTTCTTTCATGTGTAAGTCACAAAACATTTTTTTTAAAGTTGCATTCTCGGGTTAGCTATTAACAATGGTGATAGCTGGACAATATGGTGAAGGTGTTGGTCCCCTGTGTTCTCTGTCTATGCCATGAGGCTTAGATTGATTCTAATCTAAAAACTGAGATAACAGAGTTTTACATAAATTCATGCAGTTTTTGAGCTCAGAGTTCGACATAAATGTATGCAGTTTTTGAGCAAAGTGCAATGTAACTCTGCAAGTACAAATTCACCCCACAAAATATATGTGCACATGTGGGTCTTGGTCTGTCTGTTTGTGTGTGTCTGCCTGGGGTGGTAGTTGTGAGTGTGAGAAAGTGTATGTGTGTATGTGTGTAGTGAGTGCAGAGTGTCTTAAGTCTGTGAGGGGGTGCATGTGTGAGTGTGGGAGTGTGTGTGTCTATAAGGGTGTGTGTGGGTGTCTGTGTG
>NC_057740.1:17231721-17280364 GCF_004010195.1 Chiloscyllium plagiosum
TGTTGGTGTTGAGTACTGAGGCTGTTGCCGCGATGCCATCATTGTGGGAGATGCTGGTGTAGAGTGTGGAAATGTCCATTGTGACGAGGAATGTTCCCGGTTCGACTGGTCCATGGGTGCTGAGTTTCTGTAAGAAATCCGTAGTGTCGCGACAGAAGCTGGAGATCCTCTGTACAATAGGTTTCAAGATGCCTTCCACATAGCTGGAGAGATTCTCACATAGGGTCCCATTGCCCGACACGATGGGACGCCCTGGTGTGTTGGCTTTGTGTACCTTTGGAAGGCAGTAGAAGTCGCCTACACGAGAAATACGTGGGATGAGGGCGCATAGGGATCTCTGAAGGAGTTCAAACTTAGATCCAAAGTTCTGATCAGTGTGTTTAATTCTCGGGTGTGTTCTTTGGTTGGATCAGCTGGTAGTTACCGGTAGTGTTCCTGGTTGTTCAATTGTCGGTACAGTAATCTGTTCTATTCTGAATGACAATTACTCCTCCTTTATCTGCTGGGTTGATGACAATGTTGTGATTGGTTTTGAGAGCATGGATGGCATTGCGTTGTGATCGGATGATGTTTTGCTCTACCTTGTGGGTACAGCTGATGAATCTGGCATTTATATATTTCCTGACAGTTTGAGCATACATGTCAAGCCCAGGGCCGTGGCCCTCTGGTGGGGTCCATATTGACACCTTCTTTGGTCGCTCCTCTACAGATCCGTGTGATGACTGTTCCAGTTCATCAGTGGGCTCAGTGGGATCACTGCCGGCATCTTGAAAGAATTCCCGGAGTCTCATTCAGGAGTGTGATAGAATACTCCCAGCTTCCCTGATTGGGTGCATCTCCAACAATACTCAAGAAGCTTGGCATCATCCTGAACAAAGCAGCCTGCTTCATTTGTGCAAAACCACAAATAGTCACTTCCTCCACCCACTGCCATACAGTAGAGCAGAATGTATCATCTATAAGCAGCATCACAGAAACCCATGACCATTACCATCTAGAAGAAACCCATGACCATTATCATCTAGAAGAAACCCATGACCATTACCATCTAGAAGAATAAAGGCAGCACCTACATGGAAACACCACCAACTGCAAGTTTCCCTCTAAGCCACCCACCATACTGACTTAGAAATATATCATTATTCCTTCAGTACCACTGTGTCAAAATCCTAGAACTCCTTTCCTAACAGCATTTTGGGTCTGCTTACCAAATGAACTGCTGAAGTTCAAGGACGTTTCAAGTTAGACAATTCATGCTGGTCCAATCAATGGTGCTCACATTTTTTGAATGTGTTTTTAAAAAAACAATAAAAATAATCAAGGACGCAGTCAAGAAGGAAGTCTCTTGCTCTTTGGTCTAAAGGAGAAAGTTTCAACAGGAAGACGGCTTCAACAAAAGAAATCCAAGACAGAGAAAGCTCCTGTAGTTTGAAGAAAGTTACAGAGCTCTTGACAAAAACAGAACCAGAGTGAACAGCTTTCAACTTGGAGACCTTCCTATCGTCTTAACCCGAAGGGAATACATTCTGGGAGAGTAGTGAAACTTTGGGATAATTTCATTTTATCCCAATGAAGTGGGGCTGTTGGATTTGAATGGGGTAGTGTTAAGAGACAGTATATGTAAATGAACAAAAAGCTTGCAGTGAAATGTCACATGGTGTGTCAGGGTCTGCAAGGGTTAATGCTGAGGAGCCCCTTAAGCACTTCTCACTATGATGATGCCACACAGACTCATTGGGAAAACAGCTCAGGATCTCAAAGGAGTAGAACCCATCATTAGGGTTTTCCTCATCTTCTCTATAATGATGTTTACCATATTGATGTGACTTGTTCCGAAATGCTATCATGAATGGAACTGCATCTTGTTTAAGACCAACAGTCTCTTCTTATTAGACTATCTGGTGGTTTTCCTCTACCACATAAAACCTAGCAGGTCTTGGAGATCCTGAGAAGGAAAGAGAATGTTTGCAGCAAATCTACCAGGCAGCGTGATGAACAGCATTGAGGATTCATCTTTCAACATTCCTGGCTCCCTTCCTGATCTATTATTAGACAGAATGTTGGAACGGTTGCAAAAGGAGGGAAGTGCTAGTTAGCATCTAAAACATGTTGGCAATAGGGGAAACACATTCATCTTTTATGTCAGTTGCCCTTCCTAGAAACAAGATAGGGAAAAACAAAACAAAACATGCTGTAAATACTCAACAGGCTTTTCTAAGCAGTCATAGTGAGAGAAACAAAGTTAACATTTCAGATCAATAACCTTTGATCAGAACTCTTACTCAACCTAAAATGTTATTTTCACTGCCCATTGAAATTTGTTGAATATTGACAGTTTTGTCTGTGTCTGTTTCAGATTTCTAGCATCCACAGTAATTTGCCTTTGGTTACAAGAAGTATGTTCAACGTATTGAGTGAGATTTGGAAGTAACTGCTTATACCTGAACCTGGGCGGCATGGTGGCACAGCAGTTAGCACTGCTGCCTCACAGCACCAGAGACCCGGGTTCAGTTCCCGCCTCAGGCGACTGACTGTGTGAAGTTTGCACGTTCTCCCCGTGTCTGCGTGGGTTTCCTCCGGGTGCTCCGGTTTCCTCCCACAGTCCAAAGATGTGCAGGTCAGGTCAATGCTAAATTGCCCGTAGTGTTAGGTAAGGGGTAAATGCAGGGGTATGGGTGGGTTGGGCTTTGGTGGGGCGGTGTGGACTTGTTGGGCCGAAGGGCCTGTTTCCACACTGTAATCTAATCTAATTTAAGGCCTGTATTTACCAGACAAAGGCACAATCCTCTTTTAAAAAGAAATGTGGATAAAACTTTGCAAAAATTAAACTAAAACCTTGAAGCATAAGACAAGAGATAAAGGAATATGTGGGGGCTGATCCTTTTTAAAGGCAAGGGGGGAGTGGGGCTAGATAACCTTGTGAGCTGCCATGGAATGAAGATTGTGGGTTTGTATGAAAGACAAAGAAAGGTTTATATCTAGAGGAAGTGGCTATGAGGAAGTACTGAAAATTCTGGAGTTAGGATTAACATTTCAACACAAGATTGAAGCATTTTCAGAGTCACACACCCTCATCTGCTGGGCCCCAGATCAGGGGAGGCACAAACCTGTAAGGGCAGACTGTTGCAAAATATCAGCTTTCTCCTCACCACATTGTAATGAGAAGTTTCTTCATGAATGTACAAGTTGTGAGACTTTGGGACTTCAATGTTGTGGCTATTTTGGAGACATGGATAGTGCAGGGACAGGAATGGTTGTTGCAGGTTCTGGGATTTAGATATTTCAGTAAGAACAGAGAAGATGGGAAAAGAGGGGAGGTGTGGCATTGTTAGTGAAGGAAAATGTTACGGTGACAGAAAGGACGTTTGGGAATTTGTCTACTGAGATAGTATGGGCTGAGGTTAGGAACAGGAAAGGAAAGATCACCTTATTGGGGATTTTCTATAGGCCTCCGAATAGTTCCAGAGATATAGAGGAAAGGATAGCAAAGGTTACTCTGGATAGGGTAGTTGTTATGGGGGATTTTAACTTTCCAAATATTGACTTGAAGTACTATAGTTCAAGTACTTTAAATGGGTCAGTTTTTGTCCAATGTGTGCAGAAGGGTTTCCTGACACAGTATGTAGACAAGCCAACAAGGGGCGAGACCACATTGGATTTGGTATTAGGTAATGAACCAGGCCAGGTGTTAGATTTGGAGGTGGGTGAGCACTTTGGTGATAATGACCAAAATTCAGTTATGTTTACTTTAGCAATGGAAAGGGATAGGTATACAATACAGGGCAAGAGTTATTGCTGGGAAAAAGCAATTATGATGCAATTAAGCAAGATTTAGGATGCATAGCATGAGGAATGAAACTGCAGAGGATGGGCACAATTGAAATGTGGAGCTTATTCAAGGAACAGCTACTTCATGTCCTTGATAAGTATGTACCTGTCAGGCAGGGAGGAAGACATTGAGTGAGGGAGCCGTGGTTTACTAAAGAAGTTGAATTTCTATTCAAGAGGAAGAAGAAAGCTTATGTTAGGATGAGACATGAAGGCTCAGTTAGGGTGCTTGCGAGTTAGAAGTTAGCCAGGAAAGAGCTAAAGAGAGAACTAAGAAGAGCCAGGAGGGAACCTGAGAAGTCGTTGGCAGATAGGATCAAGGAAAATGCCAAAGCTTTCGAGTGGTATATCAGGGATAAAAGAATGACTAGAGAAAAATGAGGGCTAATCAAGGGTAGTAGTGGGAGGTTGTGCATGGAGTCCGAGGAGATGGGGAAGTGCTAAATGAATATTTTAACTCAGTATTCACACTAGGAAAAGACAATGTTGTTGAGGAGAATACAGAGGTACAGGCTACTAGACTAGACCTGTTCACAAGGAGGAGGTGTTAGCAATTCTGGTGAAAATAGATAAATCCCCTGGGTCAGATGGGATTTGTCCTCTGATTCTCTGGGAAGCCAGGGAGGAGATTGCAGAGCCTTTTGCTTTGATCTTTATGTCATCATTGTCTACAGGAATACTGCCAGAAGACTGGATGATAGCAAATGTTTCCTCCTTGTTTGAGGAGAGAAGTAGAGACAACCCTGGTCTTTATAGACCAGTGAGCCTTCCTTTGGTTGTGGGTAAAGTGTTGGAAAAAGTTATAAGAGATAGGATATATAATCATCTAGAGAGGAATAAGTTGATTAGGGATAGTCAACACGGTTTTGTGAAGGGTAGGTTGTCCCTCACAAATGTTACTAGTTCTTTGAGATGGTGACCAAACAGGTGGATGAGGGTAAAGTGGTTGATGTATATATGGATTTCAGTAAGGTATTTGATAAGGTTCCCCACAGTAGGCTATTGCACAAAATATGGAGCATGGGATTGAGATGATTTAGCAGTTTGGATTAGAAGTTGGCTAGATGAAAGAAGGTGGTGGTTGATGGGAAATGTTCATCCTGGAGTCCAGTTACTAGTGGTATACCGGAAGGATCTGTTTTGGGGCCACACTGCTGTTTGTCATTTTTTAATAATGAGCTAAATGAGGGTGTAGAAGGTTGGTTTCATAAATTTGCGGATGACACTAAGGTCGGTGGAGTTGTGGATAGTGCTGAAGGATGTTGCAAGTTACAGAGGGACATAGATAAGCTGCAGAGCTGGCAAATGAAGTTTAATGCAGAAAAGTGTGAGGTGATTCACTTTGGAAGGAGTAGTAGAAATAAAGAGTACTGGGCTAATGGTAAGATTCTTGGTAGTGTAGAAGAGCAGAGAGATCTCATTGTTCATGTACATAGATCCCTGACTGATAAAGTTGTTAAGAACGGTGTGTTAGCTTTTGTTGATAGTGGGACTGAGTTTCGGAGCCACAAGGACATGCTGCAGCTGTAAAAAACTCTTATGCGGCAGCACTTGAAGTTCTGGTCACCGCATTATAGAAAGGATGTGGAAGCTTTGGAAAGGGTTCAGTGGAGATTTACTGGGATGTTGCCTGGTATGGAGGGAAGGTCTTATGAGGAGAGGCTGAGAGACTTGAGGCTATTTTCATTAGAGAGAAGAAGGTTGAGAGGTGACTTAATCGAGATATATCAGATAATCAGAGGGTTAGATATGGTGGACAGTGAGAGCCTTTTTCCTCAGATGGTGATGGCTAGCACGCGGGGACATAACTATAAATTGAGGGGTGATAGATATAGGACAGGTGTCAGAGGTAGTTTTTTTATTCAGAGTAGAAAGGGCATAGAAAAACCTGCTTGCAACAGTAGTAGGCTCGCCAACATTAAGGGCATTTAAATGGTCATTGGATAAACATATGGATGAAAATAGAATAGTGCTGGATAGATAGGCTTCAGATTAGTCCCACAGGTTGGCACAACATTGAGGGTCAAGGGGCTTGTACTGCGCTGTAATGTTCTATGTTCCAAACAGAAGTTTCCAGGTGTCAGAGAGAAAGATCCTGCAAAGCGTTTGAATGTATGAGTTTAATAACACATGTTAAGGAGAAGAATAAAACAAAAAACTGTGGATGCTGAAACAAAAACAGAACGGCTAGAGAAACTCAGCATGTCTGGTAGCATCTGTGGAGAGAACGCACAGTTAACATTTCAAGTTCAGTGATCTTCTTCTGTTCCGACTTGAAACATTAACCCCGCTTTCACGTTAAGGATTAAGTGGGCTGTGTTAGCGGTTTGTTTAGGGGAGGTGGGAAGGGACATTAACGAAAGAAATAACAGTGAGTAAGTGTTGATGTTGCCAGAAAAAAATCAATTACATCTATATGCAATGAACATTGAACATATATGGGTGAACTTTATTGAGTTTTGAATAACTGTAAGAGTATTGTTAAGGTAAAAGGGTAAAACTTTAGGTCGATATTTGTAATAAGAACATTTTGTGTAGTTTTTACATAGTATAAACTTTTTTTTTCCTTTGTGTCTGATAAATGTTCTTTTGATAAAAGTACACTGACAGCCTCTTGTTTAGTGACTGACCACCCAGGAATGATGCTAACAACGGGTGTTCAATTCCCACACCAGCTGAGGACACCATAAAGGTCCCCGTCTGAACCTCTCCCCTTCCCTGAGACATTGTGACCCCCAGGTTAAACTCACCACTCGCCATCTCTCTCTCTCTGAGAGCAGGACTATGGCACCTTTATCATTTAAATTAAATGTAAAAACAAAACACTTGTTCAATCAAGCCAGTCTCATTCTGGGATCAAACTTGTCTAACATTACCATCAACTGGGATCCTAAGGCTGTACTATAGTTGATAAACATTTGCTTTCTGTCATGAGGCACAGAGAATCACATCCTGATTTCCATTTTAGAAATTCTGATCTATCTGGTTGAAAATTAAATGAATGTTTATTCTTCCCTGGTTGATCACCATGCCCCTTCTATGCCATTGTATCCAACTTAGCCAAATTCTTCGCAATCTACATGACTCCAATCTGAATTTCTAGCCCCATCCCCTCCTAATTTAAAGACCACCAACTTCCACCTCTGTAAGATCATTTACCCCAATTCTTCCTCAGCCCTTCTGTCGCTATTCCACTGTCACCTCTAGACTTCACTATTACAGCACTCTCCTAACCGATCTTCTAACTTCCACTCTTTAAACACTTCAGCTCATGCAAAGCTTTGCTGCCCACAGGCTGTCTCCCTCATTTCGCTCTGCTCACCGCTCATATATATGTAATATTTTCTGGCCCCCTACGATGACAACGGCTTGCATTTATTTCAAAGGAGCAAAATTCTGACGGCACTTCACAGGCTCATTACTAAGCCTAATTTAACACTGAGCCACTCAGGATTTAATAGTATTAATGATCAAAAACTTGATCAAACATGTTGGTTTGAAGAACTATCTTAAAGGAGGAAACAGATAGAGAGATTTAGGAAGGGAATTCTAATTCTGAGCACCCAGGCAACTAAAAATATGGCCACCAATGATGTAATGAGTGAGATCAGTGAGATATAAGAGACCAAAATTGGAGAAGCTCAGTAACCTTCTAAGGTTATAGAGCTGGAGGAGATTACAGACATACTGAAAGGTGAGGCTAGTAGGATTTGAAATCAAGGATGAATATTTGAAAATTGAAGCTTTGCTAAGAATAAGAATCATTGAGTCACAATATGGAGACAGACACTGTGGTCCAACTCGTTCATGCTGACTAGATATCCAAAATTAATCTCGTCCTGTTTGCCAGAATTTGGCCCATTTCCCTCTAAACCCTTCCTTTTCATATACCCATCCAGGTGCCTTTTAAACCCTGTAATTGTACCAGCCTCCACCACTTCCTCTGGCAGCTCATTCCATACACACACCACCCTCTGCGTGAAAACGTTGCCTCACGTATCCCTTTTGAATCATTCCCCTCTCCACTTAAACCTATGCCCTCTAGTTTTAGACTCTGTTACCTGGGGAAACGCTTTGGGCTATTCACCCTATCCATGCCCCTCATGAGTTTATAACCTTCTATAAGGTCACCCCCTCAGTCTCCGACACTCCAGGGAAAACAGCCCCAGCCTATTCAGCCTCTCCCTATAGCTCAAACTTCCAATCCTTGCAACATTCCTCGCAAATCTTTTCTGAACCCTTTTAAGTTTAGTAATATCTTTCCACAGCAGAGAGACCAGAATTGAACGCAGTATTCTAAAAGTGGCCTAAACAAGGTCCTGTGCAGCCTCAAACTTGACCTCCCAACTCCTCTACTCAGTGCAATGACCAATGAAGGCAAATGTGCTAAACACCTTCTTCACCATCCTGTTTCCCTGTGACTCCACTTTCAAGGAGCTATGAACCTGCACCCAAGGTCTCTTTGTTTGGCAGTACTCCCCAGGACTTTAGCATGAAATGATTTGCCTTACCAAAATTCAACACCTCACATTTATCTATATTAAACTCCACGTGCCACTCCTCGGCCCATTGGCCCAACTGACTAAGATCCTGTTGTACTCTGAGATAACCTTTCTCGCTGACCACTAGACCACTGAATTTGATGTCATCTGCAAATTTACTAACTATACCCCCTATATTCACATCCAAGTCATTTATATAAATGACGAAAAGCAGGGACCCAGCACTGATCCTTGGGCACAGCATTGGTCGCAAGCCTCCAGTCTGAAAAGCAACCTTCTAACACCACCGTCTCTCCTATATTCAAGCCAATTTTGTACCCAATTGGCTATCTCTCCTTTCATTCTGTATGATCAAACCTTACTCACCAATCTACCTTGTCAAGCACCTTGTTGACATCCATATGGACAGCATCCACTGTTCTGCCTTCATCGATCCTTTTTGTCGTTCTTCAAAAACCTCAATCAAATTAGTCAGACGCAATTTCCTACATACAAAGCCATGTTGACTATCCCTAATTAATCCTTGTAAATCCCATCCCTTAGAATCCCCTCCATCAACTTACTCACCACTGACGTCAGGCTCACCGATCTATGGATCCCTACCTTTTCCTTATCACCTTTCTTAGATAATACACCACATTAGCCATCCTCCAGTTTTCTGACATCTCAGCCATGGCTATTGATGATACAAATTTCTCAGCAAGGGGCCCAGCAATCATTTCCCTAGCTTCCCACAAAGTTCTGGGATACACCTGTTCAGGTCCAAGGAATTTATCCACCTTTATGTGTTTTATCCAGCACCTCCTCCCCTGTAAAATGGACACTTTTCAAGACATAGCTATTTATATCTCCAAGTTCTCTAGCTTTGCATCCTTTTCCATAGTAAAAACTGATGCAAAATACTCGTTTAGTATCTTACCCATCTCCTGCAGTTCACACATAGATAGCCTTGTTGATCTCCCTGGTTAATCTCTTGCCCTTAATGTATTTGTAGAATCTGTTTGGATTCTCTTTAATTCTATTTGCCAAAGCTATCTCATGTCCCTGTTTTGCCCGCCTGATTTCCCTCTTGAGTATACTCGTACTGCCCTTATACTCCTCGAGGGATTCACTTGATCCCAGCTGTCTATACCTGATACATGCCTCCTTCTTTTTCTTGTCTCAATTTTTCTAGTCATTCAGCACTCCCTACACTTACCAGTCTTGTCCTTCCCACTCACAGGAACATACTGTCTCTGGACTCATTATCTCATTTTTCAAAGCTTCCCACTTGCCAGCCATTCCTTTACCAGTGAATAGCCTCCCCCAAGCAATTTTAGAAAGTTCTTACCTAATAGCATCAAAATTGGCCTTCTTCCAATTTAGAATGTTACTTTTTAGATCGGGTCTATTCTTTTCTATAACTATTTTAAAACTAATAGACTTATGATCACTGTCCCCAAAGTGCTCTCCCACTGACACCTCAGTCACTTAGGCGGAAGTAGGTACTGCAGATGCTGGAGATTAGAGTCAAGATTAGAGTGGTGCTGGAAAAACACAGCAGGTCAGGCAGCATCCGAGGAGCAGGAAAATCGACATTTCGGGCAAAAGCCCTTCATCAGGATTCCTGCTTCTCAGATGCTGCCTGACCTGCTGTGTTTTTCCAGCACCACTCTAATCTTTACCTCAGTCACTTGCTCGTCCTTTTTCCCAATAGAAGATCCAGTTTTGATCCTTCTCTAGTAGGAGAAAGTGAGGACTGCAGATCTGGAGAGTCAGAGTCGAAAAGGGTTATGCCCAAAACGTTGACTCTCCTGCTCCTCATATGCTGCCTGACCTGCTGTGCTTTTCCAGCACCACCCTTTTCGACTCCTTCTATCTTAGGTACATCCATGTACTGAATAAGAAAGCTTTCTTGTACACACTTAACACATTTCTCTCCCTCCAAGCCTTTAACACCATGGCAGTCCTAGTCTATATCTGGGAAGTTAAAATCCCTACCATTACAATCCTATTACTCTTACTGACAACTGAGATTTCCTGACAAATTTGCTTCTCAATTTTGAATGGTCTATAGTACAATTCCAAAAAGGTGATCATCCCTTTCTTATTTCTCAGTTCCACCCAACTTCACTAGATGTACTCTCAGGAGTATCCTCGCTATGTACAGTCATAATGTTATCCCTAACCAAAAGTGCCACTCCTCTTCCTCTCACCACTCCCCCCACCCTTTCTATCCTTCTTATAGAATCTATACCCTGGAACATTAAGCCACTAGTCCTGTCTATCCCTGAGCCACATTTCTGTAATCATTATGTTATACCAGTCCCATGTTCCCAACTATGCTCTGAGTTCATCTGTCTTACCTGTTAGGTCACTTGCATTGAAATGAATGCAGTTTAATTTATTAGTTGTACATCATTTTTTGCCTTGCTCTTGACTGCTTTTACTGTTTGATTTAGTCCTCTTTTCAACTGTACTAGCCTCAGACTTTTCTCTTTTCTCACTGTCTCTTTAGTTTTCCCACTTCCCCTTCACTAGTTTAAAGCCTTCCAAGTAGCACTAACAAATCTCCCCACCAGAATATTGGACCCCTTCCAATTCAGTGCAATCTATCCTTCTTATACAGATCACTTCTACCCCAGAAGAGATTACAATGATCTAAAAATGTGAATTCTTGCCCTGGACCACCTCCCTAGCCATGCTATCCTCCTATTCCTATTCTCACTAGCACCTGGCACCAGGAGTAATCCAGATAATACTACTCTTGAGGACCTACATTTTAACTTGCTGCCTAATTTCCTATAGTCTCTCATCAGACCCTCATTCTCTTCTTAACGTAGATTTGCAAGTGTAATAGTGATAGTGAATAGGACATGGTGCAAATTTAGATATATGCAGCAGAATTTTAGATGAACTGATGGTGGGAAATGTGGGAGACTGGTGGAAAGCATAGCAATAGTTAAGTTTAGGGGTAACATAGGCCTGGAATCACAGTTGTGGCAATGCTACAGATATATGGTCGGATGTTCATCTCAGAGTCAAAGTACAAGACCAAAGTTGCAGATAGTGTGATTGAGTCTCAGGCAGTTGCCAGGGAGAGTGATGGAGTTGGTGGTTAGGAAACAAAGGCAATGGCTTCTATCTTCCGAATTTATTGTTTTTGCTCAGCTAGTACTGGATGACATATAAGCCATGTGAAAACTACAATTTCTACAAATTCTTTGTGGATCCAATCCTGGACTTTCCCATCCAGTATATTCCCCAACCCTTTTTGCTATTATTGATAGCAGTGCTTCAACCATATTGACTCTAATAGAATTCACTCTTTAAATCTCTCCAGCTCTCGATCTCCCACTTAGTCCTCCCGGGGGCGGCACGGTGGCTCAGTGGTTAGCACTGCTGCCTCACAGCACCAGGGACCCCGGTACCCAGGTTCGATTCCAGCCTTGGGTAACTGTCTGTGTGGAGTTTGCACATTCTCCCCGTGTCTGCGTGGGTTTCCTCCAGGTGCTCCGGTTTCCTCCTATAGTCCAAAGATGTGCCAGTCAGGTGAATTGGCCATGCTAAATTGCCCATTGAGTTAGGTGCATTAGTCAGAGGGAAATGGGTCTGGGTGAGTTACTCTTCGGAGGGTCGGTGTGGACTGGTTGGGCCGAAGGGCCTGTTTCCGCACTGTAGGGAATTCTATCTAATCAAATTCATCTATTCGATTAACTTATGAAGAATACTTCTAACAATTATTTTATTGATTTCTTCTCCATCTTTCCTGATAAGACTTCACATGACTTAAAGTAGCATACAAGGAATGTCAATAGTTGCTCTTTATATGGATTTCCAGAAGGCCTTCAATAAAGGCTCTCATTAGAGATGATCAGTTAAAGTTGAGACTAGTGTAATTGAAGGCAAGTTACCAACCTGGATTGGAATTGACTGAATGAAAGGAGACAGAAATCATGAGCAGATACTTTAATGGCAGGATGTGGTTAGTGATGTCCTGTGAGGATCTATTTTGGGGTTTCAGTGATTAATTGTATTTGTTCACGATTTAAATGATGAAATACCAAGCCACAAGTTCAAATTGCCAATGACTCAAACTCAGTACAGTTCTGAAGACCGTCACCAGAACCAAAACGTTAACTCTGATTTCTCTCTATAGATTTTGCCAGTTCTGTTGAGCTTTTCCAGCGATTTCTGTTTTTATTTCTCATAATCAGTACAGATGGAAGTATAAAATTTCAGCAAATTAACATGTTTGGGGAAATGTGGCAAATGGATTTCAACATAAGCAATTGTGGGGACTTTGGATGTAAAAAGTATAGAACTGGATGCATACTAAATAGTGGAAAGTTAGAAACATTGGAAAGACAAAGGGGCTTGGAGGTCCAGGTGTATAGATCATTAAGATAACTATAATAGTTACAGTAAGTAATCAAAGAGGCTAATGGAATGTTGGCCTTTAAACCTGTGGAGATAGGAATCATGCTTCAGCAATACAAAGCCTTGGTTAGATCACACTGAAGAATTGCAGGCAGTTCTGGGCACCACACCTTATGAAGGATGTGTTAACTTTGGAGGGAGTGCAGCACTGATTTACTAGAATGATAACCAACCTCCAATGATGTTGCAATATGGAGAGATTTAACAAACTATGTTTGTATTCCCTGGAATTTAGAATGTTAATGGATGGTGTGTATGATGTTTACAGATATTTAGGGGAATAGATAGGATAGATAGAAAGAAACTATTTCTGCTGGTTGAGGAATCTAATACTAGAGGGCATAGGTAAGAGTGAGCAAGACCTTTCAGGTGTGAAATTAAGAAACAAAGGATGATAGAAGTTTAGAACTCTCGCGCAAATGATAATTGATGTTAGATCAATTGTCAAATTTAATACTAAGAATTTAGAATTTTGTTTGCGAAATGTATGAAGATTAATAGTGTTAAGGCAGGTGTATTACATTAGGAAGTAAATCAGCAATGAATCCCACTCAATAGAGAAACAGACTGGACGGGCTAAATGGCTTCTTCCTGTTCCTGTGTCAAAGATCGATCATGATCTTATTGAGAATGTTAGAGTTGGTTCAAGGAGCCTGATGGACTGCTTCAACTCCTTTTTCGTACACTCAAATATTCTTATGTTGTTTATGTTACAATATTCAGTGTCTTAATGAGAAATGTACAAACGGAGGTGAAAATAATAATTTATAGTGCCAGAGAGTGAGGAATCTCTACTGCTCAGTGTGGCAGAACTGAAAGAGACAGATCACTACTTACTGCTCTGTGGTCGCGCCTCATAATTCAGACAGTCATACAATCATAGAATCTCTACAGTGTGGAAGGAGGTCATTTGGCCCATCGAGTCCACAATGACCTAACCCAAATTAATCCACCTATAACCCTGCATTTTCCATGTCTAATTCACTCAACCTACACATCCCTGGACATTATGGACAATTTCCCATGGCCAATCCATCTACCCTGCACATCTTTGGACTATGGGAGGAAGCCGGATCACCCAGCAGAAGCCCACACAGACGTAGGGAGAACATGCAAACTCCACACAGACAGTCCCCCGAGTCATTTGACCATTACCTAATTGAAATATTTAGAGAGGGTGCAACGCATGGAGAAGTGGACACTTCCTATTTTGCGGAATGTACACAGCAGTCAATCATTCTGAGGGGTTTAGTCTTGGCCGCTCTGTGAGCTGTTTCTCTTTCCCGATTTATGTTCCCTTTGTCCTCTTCCATGAGCAATTGCCCCTCCGAAATGGAACGCAGTTTGAATTCTCCATTGTGGGCCCCCTGTAAAGCCCAGAACAGAAGACACAAGTATGAGGCAAAACATGGGTAAGCAGGGCAAAGCAGGTATATACTAGGAAAGCTTACTGACCAGGCTGTTAAACTGTTGCCGTTTGGGACAGGCCAGAAAAAACACACTTGTTCCCTAACCTAGAATTGTCAGCCTGCCATGAACGGGGTGTATTTACAGTGAATTTGCCTGGAATCGAACCCTTCCCCCTACATTCCCCCACATTCACCTCCTGCTCCATCTGTGCCCCAAAGGGACAATCTTCAGGTATCATATATCTGCACACTTTATCAAGGAATCAGATTGCAAGCATGAGGCATTTTACCCCTCCAGAGAAATTGCGATGGTAAAGTACACATTCGTTCCACGGGCAATGGCCAATCCTTTACACTTTACGCTGTCTCTAAGATGAACTGATTCAGAGCGGGAGTGCAGGTTTCTTCTTGTTTATTAGTTTGAACAAAGATTAACTGTTTCTGTGACACCTGACAAAAACTTAATGATCTCTCAGCTCCACCCCCGTGGGGTTTAAAATATAATTCCTGGCACTGAAGTCTGGGCAGTTTGGAATGTGCTCATGTCCGTGAGTTAATGAATATGTATGTCAGTGAGCAAATAACAAAGTTATAACTCAGTTAAGCAAATGTTAGTGAATTAATTACTCGGGCGTCACTGTGCAGTTTTATCAACTTCAAGTTCTGGCTCCTGTTTCTGAAGCTTCAATTACAGCTGATACCTACGGAACAGGTTTGAATACTGGAACTTATATTGTTACTAAATTTTTAACTGTGTAAATTTAATTGATTGGGACAATTATTATTCTTTGGATCCTTTAAACTATAAAGCCAAAGTGTTCACTTCCACAATGCTAAGATCAAGTTACAAAACATCTTGCAAATGAAAAGTCCATTCAATTTGTCTCTGAATGTTTCATCAAGAGTGCATATCTATGTATCAGATTCAGTGTGGGAGAGAGGCAGTAAAACAAGAAACCAGGTTAAAGGGTTGCTGATCCCAGTAATCCAGAATTGCATCCCCGTGGTGTGGCAGTTTACTTGGACTATTTATGATAGAGTTCTAACTCTATTTGTAATTGCAGTATGGGAACGGAATAGAGGATTGTGGAGAGAGGGGAAGAGGATGATGAAATGAGAGGGGAAGAAGGTGGGAAAGGAGGGGCAAGACAAGAAATGGGGAAGGGAAAATTGTGATGGCTAAGATTGCGGAGGATGAGAGAATCTTGAAAATTGGTTTAATGTTGCAATGAAAATAAAAGTTTAATTGTCCACAAAAAGAAGCAAAAGATTTTAATGTGGAAAAAGCTGGTTGGACGACAACTGTCACCTCATTTTGAGCTATTCTGTTTCCTTTTTTATTTGTCCAATTTTAATTATCTTCCGACTAAACTTTAAAATTAGAATTTTTTTTTGTTTTGTAAGTGAATGACTATCCAAATAAAATATCAATCAATAATAAACTTTTTTAGATGATTGCAAGATTTAAACGTCTTCCTTTCAGTATAGAATACATATGTCAACTGTTCATTTGCACCTGATATAGAATATTCCTGTTGTGCACTGTTGCGTACTATCTAATAAGACAAAATACATTTGACGAGCAGAGTTATACAAGTACTCGGCTGTGAGAGCTCTGTGTGTCGGCATCTACATCTAATGTTAGATCAACAAGAGGAGCATTACACATTATAAAGTCGATTTTACACTGATCATGATATACAAGCCAAAGTGCCCAAAGTCATGCATTGTAGATCTCAAGATCCTGCACTGGGGAGCAATGTGATTTCAATTGGGATCAATAACAATGAGGCTTGCACTCCCATTGAGATTGAGGATTTCACACTGACCTAGACTTACTGTCCCATTGGTACCAAGCCTTTAAACACATTTCAAACCTTTGATACTAAAAATCACCATCATTAACATCTTTCTCATAAACAAGGCTCAAAGTTTGAGATTAGTATAGAGATCAGGGGTTACACAGAGAAGGCTGGAAAATAAGATTGAAAACATATGAGGCATGATCAAAAGGCAGAGCAGTCTCAATGGGCCAAATGATCTAATTCTGCTCCTATATCTTATGGTCTAAGTAATGATATTACAGGTTACAAGTGTTTTGTCCTGGAGATCACAACTTGGATACTAACAGCCTCAGTAGCAGAAGGAGGAAAGCCAATTCAAACGCGTTTAAGTATGATATTAAACATCTTCCTTTTGAGTGTGAAATAAACTTATAAACTGTTCACTTGGCACCCAATGTAGAATATTAATATCTAGCTCTGTTTACCGCACCTTTGCCTAAGTGCAGGCCAATGTTTGGTCAAAGTGTAGTATAAAAAGAGCAAGACAAGAATATTCTAAATCAGGTACCAAGTAAGCAATTGATGAGTTTATTTCACACAATGAGAGATGTTTAAATCATTCTTAAAAGTACTTTGATCAACCTTTTTCAGCTACTGAAGCTGCTAATAGCCAAGACATAATCTCAGGAACAAGATACTTGTAATCAAAAGCATGGTTATTTGGAGCCTCAGAAACAAGAATGAATTTCAAGTCATTTGGAATTTCTATCAGTATAGTTTGACATAAGGGAATCATAAGCAGAATATAAAGCTTGAGTAGTTCAGTGATGGTATCTCAGCCCTGCCTCCCTCTTACACCCTGCCATTATTTATAATGAACTTGATCTCAGATTAAATCATCATTCCTTACAATCAGAGCAATTTTTAAAAAATGCAGAAATTATCCTGGACTGTGAGGCTATTGTGATATCTGTACCATCAAATAATGCTCTCAGCTGATTCACTGGAGGGTGTAATGATAAGAATCTTTGCATTAGCGGCAAATGACAGGGCTGTATATAAACGGGAGAACAATTTGCTGTGGTTTGAACTTTACCTCATTTTTCATATGGGACAATAGCTTTGTTGCAGCTTTGAAAAAGAATGCTCACTCAGTCTCTCTGATGCAGATGAGAGAATACTGTTTTGGAGCTTTGATTGTGTCTGTTTCTGTGCTGCTGGAGGCTTGACATTTTAAATCAGGATATTCAAACAAGGAAGTTTCAGGAGAATTGGACACAGATTTGTCAGCCCACAATACATACCGGGACTTTGGGAAGGGAGAGGAGATCGGAGTTTACGAAGACTAAGGGAGACAGAGAGGATCACTGTCAGTACAGTAGACAGGGCGCTAATTTGCCAATGAGATGGGATGGGGGAATCTTGCAGGCTCCCTTCTCCTGAGCACTCTTCCCTAATCCCGATCCAAAATACACATTTAAGGAAGTTGGGTGAGGGCTTAAAGGCTCAAACTGTGGACTTTCCATAACGAAATAGTTGGAGATCTAGGTTTGAATTTTACTGTTCTTGACCTGATGGGGGTGGTGGCAGGAGGGAGTTTTAAAATAGTGATATCAGGGATATAATCAGCTTTCCATTGTACAGAAGTGTACAGTCAACTACTAATTTCAAGGCCCCGGTTCGGGTGAATTAAAAGGCCTGCCAGTATTTTGCTAACGTAGACGAGCAGGAAGCTGGAAGAACACAGCAAGCCAGGCAGCATCAGAAGGTGGAGAAGTCAACGGTTCAGGTGTAACCCTTCTTCAGGACATTGGCCCAGTCTTGAAGAAGGGTTACACCTGAAACGTTGACTTCTATACCTCTAATGCTACCTGACTTGCTGTGTTCTTCCAGCCTCCTGCCTATCTACCTTGGATTCCAGCATCTGCGTTTTTTTTTGTCTGTAACCAAGTAGTTTGCTAACAGCAGACTGGGCTCCCACAACATGGTGAGGCTACCTGCTCTGGAAGCAGCCTTCCTGTAGCAGTTTATGGGAAAGAAGGAGCGAAGACAGCCCCTGCCTCCCTGAAAGATTCTGATTGGAGAGGCCATCCTGCTGGCCCTTCCAAATTTTTGTCTTAGTCTTACCCCTCAATGTTCTAACATCAGGTTCAAAAGGTCAGGGGATAGCTCACCATTTGCTGCCTGGTGTTAAACATGATGAATGGCTAGTTGGACAGGTATCAGAGCGCACACTCAGTTGATTGTTTAACAATCTAAACCTTCTGCCCTCATAACTCTTCCCCCAACCATCACTCTTATAACGTTAATGAACTTTACAGACTCATTCTTTTCCTAGACTTCAAAAAACTCTTCACTTTTCATTTCAAGTTCTCTTTCTGAGAACAACAGCAGCAACTTGTAGTTATGCAAACCCTCAGTGTAATAAAGAATCCTGGAATATTATTAAATAAATAGCTGTTAGAACAATATCTGGTGAAAGAGGTAGGTTTTCAGGAGAATCCTGAAGGAAACTGAGCTAAAGTGAAAGGAGGGAATTTAGATTTCTGAAGGGATGGCCTTTAAATGGTGGAATAAAGAAAACTGGGAAGTGCAGGGGGACAGAGTTGGAAGAGTGCAGAGACCTATGAGAGTTACAGGGCAGGACTAGATGACTCTCTCATGGGGAATATATGGAGAAAGTGAGGACTGCAGATGCTGGAGATCAGAATTGAGAGTGTGGCACTGGAAAAGCACAGCAGGTCAGGCAGCATCAAAGGAGCAGGGGAATCGATATTTCGGGCCCTTCATCAGTAATGACTTGGGAAATATGTGCCTTTACATAGATCCAGGCAAACAGCCTTTGCTATAGAAACTCTAGTTCAGGACAAGAGTCCATAGAATCCTCCTGTGCGTCTTATTTTTCTTTTCCAAAACCTACTTTTATTCATAAATTGTGTAAAGGTACATAATGATTCAAATTTCAGATACATTAAATGGAATAGAGATCAATTTAGAGTTATAATTTTACGCTAAAGTATATGCATAGTGCCGAGGGATGTGTAGGTTAGATGCATTAATCTGGGTAAATGTAGAGTAATAGGGGAGGGGAATGGGTTTGGGTGGGATATTCTTCAGAGGGTCTTGTTGGGCCGAAGGGCCTGTTTCCACACTGTAGGTATTCTATGATCTTCTATGAATTGCTTCACTACATTTGCCCTTACAGGATCAGGTTGGGCTAGATGCACCTTGACTGAGCTCCACCACAAAGAGGAAAAACTTCCCACTGACTATTTTGTGTTTATTCCCACTTTAGTGTCTTGTATTTAACGTTGGTTTGATATTCTTTACCAGATCAGTTTCATTCTGGCAGAAGTCCAGCGAATTGATACAACTAACAACATGAGATGACAGATTCTCCATAGTTAGTAGTGATGCACAGCCTGCTAACCAGCCTCTGAATAAGAAATGAAGAAGCACATTGAAGATAGTTCTCAATTTGAATGGCATTGACCTGATGCCATTTATTGTTCTGATGCAGATCTTTCTCAAGCACGGAGGATACACACTGTCCTTGAAAAAATACCCAGGGCAAAATTTTCCCTGTCCTGTGGAGTGTGAATAATGTAGCAAAACGTGGGAATACAGAACAAATGTAAAAATCAGAAACTCGATATTGAGAATTTTTTCCTGATTCTTTTTGTCCCCCTCAAATGGCAACTTGAGAATCTTGCCATTGAGCAGCGGCGACCTTATTTTCTTCCATTTGCAACTCCATAGTTCTCCATATTAATACACAATGACCAATTGTCATCTCCTTCCCTGAGAAACTACAGGGTGGAATTTCCAACATCAATCAGACTGGGGACCTGCTCACCATTGTTCCTTCTCATTTTCTTTTCAAGGGAGGGACTGAATATGATGGAAAGGGATGCAAGAGCAGTTATTACTGATCCAAGAGCATGAGAGGTGATTGATTTTCCACACAGGAGTGTAGGAAATGCAGACAGCAGGAAGGGTAGTAGTTTGGGAGGATGAGGTGGGTAAGATCCATTCAGTGGATATAACGATGCAACATTGAGAGTTGTTGTCTATGAGTCTTGGTGCAAGACATGTGCAATAGCAGGATTAGTGAGAGGTGGCCCTGTGAGTGTGAGGGTGAGGGAGAAGATGTTGGCACATCTCCATGTGTGGCAACACTTTCCAGAGCCAGAAGTCTGTGCCACAATCAGAATGCTGGCGCTGATTACGGTACATGGAACCTTGAAGCAGCTGTGTGCAGCCTTGCAGCTTTGAGGCAGTGTTGCTCGCTGCTGCTGCAGTTGTGGAATGCTCGTCCTGGTCATCATGCAACTGCTTCTTCACAACAACATCTCTGAATCCTCCATGGTCACCATTCTCCTGGACCCTTCCTGTAGCAAATTCCAGCTTTGCTCATCAAACCCGCTCCCAGACTAACTCTCACACTACGTCAGCCCTTCAACCTTTTGTTCTGGAGCTCAACAACACCTCAGACTGGTATTCTTCTGCCAGGTCTCATACACCCTGTGCATATGCGTGAGATGCATCAAATGGCTTTTGCCTTACTTTTTTAGTGCACACTCATCAACTCTAGCATTGACTTACAGGCTGCTGACCTCTCTGGCTTACATTGTTTGTTAGCGCAGAGGGGTAGCTTGTCACGATAGGGACCACTAAACTGTCAAAGGAGTTAGGGAAGATCATTGTGTGGCATTGTGCACAGAATGTTCCAGCAGTTCATGCAGCAAACACATGCTTCAAGCAAGTGGCATGTTGTGAATGTCAAAGGGGAGCAATCATTAGAAAGGTGAAAAGGGGCTACTGTTGGGAGGTGGATTGCCACAGTCAGTCACAGGACTCAGGCTATTCAAGTCTAGGAGGCTGACCACAATCAGAGTTTGGGGATACACACACTTGCAATCCATGGATTAAGCGAAGTTCAGTCCTGCAGGTCAAGTGCCTGCCTATCCTGGCACTACAGGTAAGTTTGTCAGTGAGCTTTGGAGACATCAGTCTGGGGCAGTACCAATTTTCCCTGCATTGAGACAAAGGGAGGGACTGAATATGATGGAAAGGGATACAGGAGCAGTTATTAGTGATTCAAGAGCAGGAGAGGTAATTGATTTTCCACATGAGTGTAGGAAATGCAGAAGGCAGGAAGGGCAGTAGTTTGGGAAGATGAGGTGGGTAAGACCCATTCAGTGGATATAACAATGCAATAGTGAGAGTTGTTATCTATGAACCTTGGTGCAAGGCAGTAGTAGGGTTAGTGAGAGGTGGCCCTGAGAGTGTGAGGGTGAGGGAGAAGATGTTGGCACATACTCTTACAGAGCACAGAAGATCATTGGTCTTCTTCCTGCCCTGTTGGATGTCCCAGGTTTGGGACACAACATGGACCTAGATTGTAATTTTAGTCTGGGCTGGTTCCAGTGATGGAGACTCCTGTAGCAGTCTGCAAGAAAAACACCAGCCCTCCTAGCCACCATCCTGTCCATGAAGATCTCCAAGACCCTGTCTTCAAAATGGGAAGTGAGCTTTCCTATCCCTTTAGCAGTGCCCCTGATAACAGTGAAGCACTGCACTGTGAGAGCCCACTCTTGGCTTGTAGCATCTGATGTGCATCTGGACCTTAATATAACACCAGGAACATGAAATCAAGGAGATCCTGGCAGTGATGAACACTTCTGCCTTTCCAACTTCACAATTCCCCAAGAAAAGCCCCCAAAACCCTGAATTAATGAAGTGAAGAGAGGAAGATTGCAAAAAAAGAATCCCTCTTAGCAATGGCAAATAAGGCACCATGAATCTCAATCTTAAAATACTTTAACAGAAAATGGCAGAATTTTACCCTTAGTACCCCACATCTGGAAATGCAATTTCTGATGTATCAGCTGCACCTGATCTTTGATATTAAAATTCCCATTTGCATCAGATTATGTTTAATATGCAATTTGTATGCCTATTTTACAAATGTCTCTGTACAGTGGCCATTGGTGGCTCAGTGGTTAGCACTGCTGCTTTACGGTATTAAGGACCCAGGTTTGATTCCACCCCCAGATATATGTGTTGTGAGGAGCTTGCACATTCTCCCTGTGTCTGCATGGGTTTCCTTAAGGTTCTCTGCTTTCCCACCACAGTCCAACAATGTTCAGGTTAGGTGGATTAGCCATGGGAAATGTAGGGGGGTGGTGTGAGTGGGATGTCCTTCAGAGGGTTGGTGTGGACTTGATGGGCCAAATGGCCTGCTTCCACATTGTAGGGATTCTATGATTAGCATCTCAGGAAACTGTAATCCAGGAAGAATCAAATCTCAAGGATTGTGTCCCAGTGAGAGTCAGCACTTTCAGGAGAGCAAGGAAAAGATTCAAGCTTTTATAAAACAAGGAAAAAAAATGTCAAACTTGACTGGTCACTTTTGATCAAGTACATGCACCTCTTTGAAATATCTCTGAACCCTTTCAATCTGGAAGTATATCTAGATGCATCTTAATTCTTTTTATACCATCCATCTTTATGTCCATATCCAGTAATTTATCCAACAATCTTCTTAGCTTTAAGGTTAAAGAGTTCTGTCTGTCTCTTCTTCTCTCTACCATCCTTATTTTGAATTTGCAGCCTTTGGATTTGGACATTTCAACATAATGATCAACTTTCCTAATTTGTCAATCCCCCAAACCAATCTTGCATTGTCCTTTAATATACAGGTGGTTTATTTTACAGAATAACTGTTAATTGATACTATTGGTGCAAAACATGGAACCCAACAAAGAAGTGGACCAACCGCCATTAACAGAACCGAAGACAGAATTCAGGAACACTCTTCACTTGAAGATATCCCTTACTGTGATGTCCTTGTGTCTTATCGTAGCTGCCATTATCCTGGGAGTTTATTTTGGTAAGACAAACAAAATGTTATTTTCTGAAGGTCATTGTAAAGTTCAGTTCATTGTTTTCTTACTAACTAGCCCCCTGCCCACTTCATTTCCATTTAGTGTTAAGTTCCTGACTAATCTCATGTTTTTGCCTATATTTCTCCCAGCTAAACTCACCCAAGGGGCTAGTCACCTATAAGCAACTGGAGGGGGGGGGGTTATCAGATGATAATTCACCATTTGGAGCCTCAGTATGTTCTTGTCCAACATCTGCACATATTCTTGTTCCTTCCAATCATTGGAAAACACACTTCTCATTGGCTATTCATAACCTAAGCCACACTGTTGCAGTTCTCATTGATACTCTGATTGAAAAGAGCATGAACCAAAGATTGAATGTTGGATTTCCCTGCTTTGTACTGGCTGTACACAAAAGTGGGCAATGAATTTAGTAACTGAGCCCACTTTCAATGCATATCTGCTGTATTCATCTATTTTTCCTTATTACAGGAATATATGGAGCTCAAAAAAAAATCCCCTCCCAGCAACACCTGGCCATGAAAGCTAGTAAGTACAACTTCTTTTCATTCAAATCCTCAGATTGTTGAATCACATGACTCCTATAAATGTTTGATTACCACAGCATCATGTAGGGCAGCATAGGGCAGCATGGTGTCTTGGTGGCGAGCATTGCTGCCTCACAGCACCAGGGACATGGGTTCGATCCCAGCCTCGGGCAACTGTCTGTGTGGAGTTTGCACATTCTACCCATGTCTATGTGGGTTTCCTCTGGGTGCTCTGATTTTTCTCACAAAATCAAAGATGTGCAGGTCAGGTGAATTGACAATGCTAAATTGCCCATCATGTTAGGTGCATCAGTCGGGGGTAAATATAGGGTAGGGGAATGGGTCTCGGTGTGCTAATCATCAGAGGGTCAATGTGGACTTGTTGAGCCTATTTCAATACTGTAGGGAATCTAATATAATCTAAAATGTCCTGAGGAACTGCAAGTTTTACAGGTCAGCCTTTGTGAATGGGGCTTTAGAATTTGGTGATTTGGCTGAATATACCAATGGCACACCCATTCCTGTTAAAAACCTATTACAGTATTGGAATGCAAGCAAACAGAGATTGCACTGTGAGGGCTGACCAAGGATTACTCAGGGGAATCTCTCTCATCTATTCAACTACTGATTGTCTTTATAGCTGTAACAATAATTGTTTTCATGAAGTTTAATTCTTCTTACTTAAAACTTCTACCTTTAAAACAGTAACTACTTGCATTAAGGCCATTACAAAGTTAAAAGTGATGACTGCGGATGCTGGATGTTAGAGTCGAGAGTGTGGTGCTGAAAAGCACAGCAGGCCATGCAGCATCCGAGGAGCAGGAGAATTGACGTTTCGGACAAAAGCCCTTCATCAGGATTCCTGATGAAGAGCTTTTGCCTGAAATGTCGATTCTCCTGCTCCTCGGATGCTGTGTGACCTGCTGTGCTTTTCCAGCACCACACTCTCGACCATTACCAGGTTGTCAATTATGGAGGTTAAAGTTTTCAGTTTACTTCAAGCAGGAAGTGGATCACAGTTTTAGCATTCCTGTAAATTCCATAATTTTCAAGGTCACGTGGTTATTGCAGAACAGATTGAATGGCAATTATTAAAAGAGCATATAATGGAAATATGGAATGATTGCAGCAGAAATTAGTGCCATGATTTCTGCCAATGTGAAAGGTTCAGCTGTTGTTACAGAATTCAGCAGCTTCCAGAATTATCTGAGTTGTATGAAAATATGAAAAACTGGCACATTTTTAAAAATACTGTATATTTTAAAGGTATTTCTGAAATTAAGAATTTACCTTAGCATCTGAAATTTAGTGCCCCAATTCAGTGTTTTTCTTGCTCAAATAACCATTTTAACTTGTGGTTAAGGTGACTGTACTTTTCCTTCCTGGGAATTGCTTAGTCCTGGTCCTTCCGTGCCCTGGAAGGGCACCATTAGCAGGAAGAGCCTGGCACTGAGGAGCTCAGAATCCTTGATCAGGTATAAGGTCTGGTATCAACTAATTTGTTCAGGTAGACAGAGTCATGGAGTCATAGAGATGTACAGCATGGAAACAGACCTTTTGGTCCAGCTTGTCCATGCCAAACAGTTATCCCAATCTGACCTAGTCCCATTTGCCAGCATTTGGCCCATATCCCTCAAAACCCTTCCTATTCATACACCCATTCAGATGCCTTTTAAATGTTATAATTGTACCAGTCTCCACCACTTCCTCTGGCAACTCATTCCGTACACGTACCACCCTCTGTGTGAATACATTACTCCTTAGGTCCTTTTAAATCTTTCCCCTCTCACCTTAAACCTCTGCCCTCCGGCTTTGGACTCCCCTTCCCTGGAGAAAATACGTTGGCTATTTACCTTATCCATCCCCTCACAATTTTACAAACCTCTCTACAAGATTACCCTCATCCTCCGACTCTCCAGGGAAAATAGTCTCAACCCCTTCAACAACAGCAACATCCTTGTAGACCTTTTTGAACCTGTTCAAGTTACACAGCATCTTTCCTATAGGCAGGACATGAGTACGGGATAGTAGGGAGTAGCACAAGGGGCTCTGTGAGCAGGATCCTGTGGGGTGGAATTTGTTTGTGCTTTTAACAAGTGATAATTGCGCAGGTATGGCGGACATAGATCAATGCCACACCCCACAAACCCTGGTGTCTTACATTTGTTGGGATGCACAGCTGTTGTGTTCAGAGTGCATGTAAGACCTTCGCTGACCGTCTTTATAAAAATTCGCTCATAAGAAAGTGGAGGTGAGTTTCCATCTCAAGTCGGGGTGGGCAATTGGTGCTGGCCCAGACAGTGATGGTCACATCCCGCGAGCGAAAGGACAGCATGTGTCTTACACATCATTCCTGATGGGCTGGGTTCTCACCGTGTGACGAGGTGACACAAAGCCAAGTCAGTTGCCGCACAGAACAGTCTTGTTCTTTAATTTGGATTTATTCTGGAATGTAGTCACTGTTGCAATGTAGGGGGAACACAGCAGCCAAGTTGCACACAGCCAGCTCCCACAAACAGCAGTGTGTGATCACCAGCCAATTTCAGACTCAAAATATTTTGATTCAGGAAACTGTGGATACTTCAATTTGATACCCCTTCCAAGCTCTCGACAGTAAACAGTATTACAACCAAGAGTCTGTCCAGAATGAACATTATCACAAGGCCAATACCCTCCTCATATGTTTGTTTGTTCTTTTTTTTAATCTAGTCCCTGTGCTGTCTAAAGACCTGTTTCTGTATAATCTCAGTCCTGACGAGTAAACGGGTATTCTGTCCTGGGAGGTGGGTATTTTTGGCAAGGTCAGGATTTGTAGCCTCCTTCTTAATTGCTCTTGAATTGAATGACTTGCTAGGGTAGGGGGAAATTGTGAGCCAATCACATTGCTGTAGATTTGGAGTCACATGTAGACCAGACCAGCTAAGGATTACCTAAAGGACTTTCATGAACCAAATATGTTTTTACAGTAATCGAGATAGTTTCATGGTTGCCATTAAGTACAATGTACTAATGTCTTGTCCTTTGTAATACAGCAAGCTGCTCTGCTGGGAATTACATGTGCAAGAATGGCCAGTGTCTTACAAAATCCAATTCGGAATGTGACAAGACAAATGATTGCTTGGACCAGTCAGATGAGTCAGAGTGTGGTAAGTTTTAATTGAAGATCATGTTCATTTAGAGACCATCCAATACAGATGTTAACATTTTTAAAAATGCTGATCCAATAAACAGTCTGTTGCTTTCACCTGATATCCATTGTTTTTTTCATTAATTCTTACTTGTGTAATAAACCAACAAAATGCACAGAGTGTATTGATCCCAGATTTAAATGGTGGCTGAGACACTATTCTTTGAATCTTTCAGCATTTTTTAGGAATTTTGTTTTGACTTCAGGCTACACACTGACCCTATCTTTCTCTTTCAAAAACTACGTGCTTTTTGTTATATGTTGTGGATCATATGAAACTGTCAAGGTTTAGGAGTTACCCATTTTCTTGGGATGCTTTAGCCAACTGACAAGCTGCTGTAATTAAGTTATCTGGAAGACTGTCAGGTTTAGGTTCCAGTCTGAGATGCTCCTGCTTGCTTTTGCCCTCCTAACAATTCCACTTAAACAGCAGCACCTGGGGAGATCCAAGATGGCGGCGACCCAGCAAGTCTGAGTCTATAGTGCTCCTCCCAAGACTTGGGCAAAGTGGGCCACCCGCCTCCACCACACTTACCAAATAATTTAAAATAGTTTTTACTTAATGTAATTAGCTGCTCTGTACTAAATTTGAACAGTCTAGTCTCCTGCAAAAATGACTAAAGGGAAAGGAGCCTGCAGTTCTCAGCAGGCAGGAACCCCTCCTCCACCCTCCCCAGCTGCAGCAGAGGAGTCCGCAGCCGCCCCGGGGGACTTACTTACGGTGGCGAGCCTCGTGGAAATAATTTCCAAACTTGACGCGAAGATTGACGCCTTCATCGAAGAGTCCCAGAGCAGATGGAATTTACTCTCGGTCATGCGACAAAAGCACGACCGAGACATTGAGGAAATCGAGCGCCGAGTCGGAGGGGCGGAGCTAAAGGCCGCGACCTCCGAGACTACCACAGAATCAGCTGTGGATTGGGTCCGGACTCTCGAACAGCAAGTCCAGACCTTAGAAAATCATATCGACGACCTCGAGAATCGAGGAAGACCAGCTTACAGCGTTCCTCGAGCAGTGGCTTCCACAGCTGTTAAATCTGGAGGCTGGATCAGGCCAGGTAAGGGGGGAATGGGCCCACCGGGTTGCAATACGTGGGCCCGGCTTGAACCAGCGCCCCCGCCTGGTCCTGTTCTGGCTGCAGAGCTACAAGGAGAGGCAGATGCTCTTAGAAGCTTCCAGAAATCTTGGGAAAGATCCCCAAGCCATGATTTATAAAGGATCCAAGATTATGCTATTCCAGGACTTTTCCCCAGCTTTGGTCTGAAAGAGGAAGGCGTTTGACGAAGCAAAGAAGCGTTTAAGGGACTTAAACATTCAGTACTCCCTGTGCTACCCAACGACGCTATGCTTCAGCCATGAAGGGTCTGTGTATAACTTCGGATCGCTGGAGAAGGCCAAGGAACTTTTGGACTCTCTTAGATAAATTGTAAGAGTTAATTCGAGTGGTGAATGATGTTGTTCTGCCCTCCCCCCACCCCGGTTTACCCCCTTTTTTTTCTCCTTTCATTACTTTACTGTTTAATATTATCTCCGGGGAGATGGGAGAGGAGTTTATTTATTTGGTCTTCACTTAGCGATTTTCTCACTGCCTTTTTTTTAAATATATATATAGGCCAGGGGGGTCTAGTTAATGTAGGTGGGGGGAGGTGGTTACCTTATCCTATTTTATCTCCGTCTTTAAGAGCGGGATTGTTTTCCCCCCTGTTATTTTGTATTACTGTATTTAATTATTATTTGTTGAGACTGTAACTTTATAGTTATATATGTTCATACATGGTATTAACATTACCAAATATATCCAGGTGTTGGTGTGGGTGGGGGGAGGGGTAGGGTACTCACTGTTAATTGTTTGTAGTATATTTGAATTTTCTTTATTCTATTGTGGGGTGCCTGTGTCAAGGGTGGGGCACTGGTTGGGAGAGAATATGATGGGCTTTTGGAAAGAAAGTGATGCCCCCTGGGAACAAGGGTGAAAATCTCCGTTTAAATATGTTTTATATTTTTTACATTTAGAAATAGTTTTTTATTATATTGATGTGAGTGTATTAATGAACCTCTATTTTTGTGAATTTTATATGTTCTATGCTCGGGATGTTTTGGATAGGGTTTCTTCTCCCGAGGGGTCTCGGACTTACCCGGACGATTATGGTTAATCAGTCGATTAAATGATGCACCTGGAATGTCAAGGGGAGTAATTCACCAATCAAAAGGAAGAAAATATTATCAAACCTCAAGAAAGAAAGGATTGATATAGCTCTCCTACAGGAGACACATTTATTGGATAAAGAACACTTGAAATTACGACAGGGTGGATTTGATCAAGCCTTCTTTACTTCCTTCAGCTCAAAAAGTAGGGGAGTTGTCATCCTTATTCGGAGAATCTCCCTTTCAAAATCCTAAATCAGATAAAAGACGAATTTGGATGATATATTCTAATTAAAGTCCTTGTACATGGAGAGGAATATGGGATCTTAAATCTGTATTGTCTCCCGGCACATCCTTTTAAATTTATAACGGAAGCCTTCTCCAAATTGATGGCTCTTGGTGCCCGTCATACAATTATAGGGGGAGACTTTAATTGTATTATGGACCCAGAAATAGATAGGATTCCCAAGAGTACTGCAGGAGTATCCCCCAGATCCAGACAATTGGTGGATCTGAACAAAGAATTTGGACTAGTAGATGTGTAGAGATGCCTTCACCCACAGGGCAGAGATTTTTCTTTTTACTCCAATCCACATAAATGTCACACCAGAATTGATATGTTTTTTGCCCCCTTGATTTTTTAAAATTCCATATCAACCTGTAAAATAGGTAGTATAACAATTTCTGATCACGCTGCTGTATACATGGAAATCAAGGCGAGGAACAACGGGACATCCCCTCGGCATTGGCGCATGGATCCCTTCCTGTTGAAGGATAGTAAATTTGTAAAGTACTTATCTCAAGAATTTAAAACTTTTTTAGAAATTAATTTAGGTACGGCTAGCAACCCATCAATGATGTGGGAGACCATCAAGGCTTACGCGCGAGGTTTGATCATTTCATACTCGGCCACCCAGAAAAATTAAAGGGAGAACAACAGCGTCTGCTCGAAGCTCGCTTAAAAGCAGCTGAAACAGCATACGCTGATAGACCTTCTATTATCAAATCGCAAAGGATTACGGCCCTTAGGACAGCTCTAAACACCATGCTTACCCAAACGGCTAAGAGGGAAATATTATTTGCAAAACAAAGGTTATATGAATTTGGCGATAAACCGGGTAGATACTTAGCATTTCTTGCAAAGATAAAAAAGGCCCCTCAAACTATCACGCCTATCAAGGAAAGTGCGGGTACTCTGACTCATGATCATAAAAGGATTAACGCAATCTTTAGAAAATTTTATTCTGACTTATATAAATCGCAGGATTGTGAATATAGAGCTAGGAGGATGCTGTCATTTTTTAAAAACCTGACCTTTCCGGACCTAACCCCGGAACGGGTATCGGTCCTGAATGTTCCCCTGACGCAATCAGGCAACTTCAGAGCGGTAAGGTACCTGGCCCAGATGGCTTTCAAGCTGAATTCTACAAAGAATTTACAGGAATACTGGCTGGTCCACTTATGGACGTGTATAACTACACATACAGTCACGGCTGTCTCCCGCCTTCGCTGAAAGAAGCGAATATCTCTCTTATTCTCAAAAAAGGAAAGGACCCAGAAGATTGTGCGTCAGACAGACCAATATCCTTGCTAAATGTAGATTTTAAAATTCTTTCTAAAACATTAGCATTGAGGCTAGAAAGGGTATTGCCACATATCATAAAGGAGGATCAGACGGGGTTTATTAAGGGCCGTAGATCATCCAATGATGTTAGAAGGGTTTTGAATGTGATTCAAGTCTGCCATCAGGGAAAGACACCAGGAGTAGTTGTCGCATTAGATGCGGAAAAGGCATTCGACAGGGTTGAATGGTCATACCAATTTTACACATTGGAAAGGTTTAGCGTTGGAAAGGTGTTTGCCAAATGGGTCTCAACACTGTATAATGATCCCAAAGCAGTTATGATCACCAATGGATTAGGCTCGGATAGCTTCAGTGTGGGTAGGGGCTGCCGTCAGGGATGTCCTCTCTTACCGTTGCTATTTACGCTAATAATCGAGCCACTAACAGAAGCTGTACGGGCTGACCCTAATATAACAGCCCCGAGGATTGTACAGGTAAACGTAAAATGACCCTTTATGCAGATGGTGTTCTCCTATTTCTCAGTAATCCCCTGATGTCCGTGCCTCGCTTAATCCAAGTTATTAATACATTTAGTGTATTCTCAGGCTATAAAATTAATTTTTCAAAATTGGAGGCTATGCCAATGGGTGGCCTTGCTATGATACCCCACCTATCGGACGGATCCCACTTTCCCTTTCGGTGGTCCCTGGAGGGTTTCTTATATTTA
This sequence comes from Chiloscyllium plagiosum, assembly GCF_004010195.1. Taxonomy (NCBI): domain Eukaryota; kingdom Metazoa; phylum Chordata; class Chondrichthyes; order Orectolobiformes; family Hemiscylliidae; genus Chiloscyllium; species Chiloscyllium plagiosum. The sequence goes on from NC_057740.1 coordinate 17,262,726, forward strand.
GGCATTTTTATCACCCCAGCATTTGGCCAGCTACACAAGACTAACTTTGTGCATTTACTGAAGAGGATAAGGCAGGACCTCCAGCGATGGGGAGACCTTCCAATTTCCTGGTTAGGCAGAATAGCACTAATTAAAATGAATGTCCTGCCCCATCTCCTATGAGAATGCTTCCGGTGATGCTGCGAGGCTGGCACTACGTAAATTATAAGGCTGGCTGGGTTCCTTCATCTGGAATCATAGACGGCCCCTCATTAAGCTGAAGAAGCTACAGCTCCCACGAGCAAGGGGAGGACTGGATTTCCCAGATTTTAGGAAATATCAGTTAAGTTTCCTATTAAGCTACATAGCCGATTGGGTCTTGTCTGACCCACAATCAATCTGGCTGGACATCGAGGCTTCTCAAGTAAAATGCCCACTTATTAACCTCTTATTTTCAGACAAGAGGAAAATCATCATCGATCACTGTAAAAACCCTATAATACTAAACACAATTAAAGCTTGGAATATAATGTGACAAAATAATGGCAATTCACATAAAACATCCCCCTATGCACCGATAGTGGGAGCATGGGGATTCCAACCGGGGCTTACAGATGCCACTTTTAAACTCTGGAGATCCAGGGGTATCTCCTGTTTAGGGGATCTGTTTAAGGAAGGGGTCCTGATGTCTTTTGAACAGCTGCATCAGAAATTTGGATTACCTAACGGTGATCTCTTTCAATACTTCCAAATTCAAGATTACATACAGAAGAAGACTGTAGAGTGTTATGGCTAATGGGGGTACCTTCGGTCAGCACTCTTTATCATTTATTACATGATGAAGCATCGAAAGTATGGACAATCGGCTTAAAACATAGGATCAGGATTTGGGGCTGGAAATCTCTATAGAAATGTGGAATGACATTTGGGAAAATGCCAGAAAAATCTCCATCTTCAACAGAACTCAGGCCATTCAGTTGAAGATACTTCATAGGGCCCATATAGCACCGGACCGATCGGCAAAATTTAAGGCAGGAGCATCTCCAATGTGTCCCAAATGTAAAATAGAGATGGGCACTCTTGTACACTGCTTATGGACCTGTCATAAGATCCGTAGATATTGGACTAAAGTAGCAAATGCTCTGACAGAAATCTTGGGAATGGAAATTAGAGTGGATCCAGTATCTCTCCTTTTGGGCTTTTTGAGCTTACCTTCCCTGGATGTGCACGGGAAGAGATTATTTTCCATTCTTTCTTTCTGTGCAAGGAAAAATATTTTGGTAAACTGGGTGACTGAGGGCTCTCCTGGACTTTTGAATTGGCACAGAATCATCATGGAATATATTCCCCTTGACTTCCTTACAAACATGGTGCACCAAAAAAACAAATTGTTCCATAAAATATGGCAGCCTTTCTTGAATTACACAAATACAGATATTTCGGCCATCCTAACAAGGGCTTTTATCTAATTGAGATAGCGACCCTGCTGGTCCAGGGCCCCTTGAGAGAGGAACCCCGCACAGATTTTGTTACGATCTGATGTTAACGCATTCCGAGCATGTACTTTGCTACTCAATTTCTGTGTTCTCTGTCATTTTTTTTTCTTTTCTTGAGTAATGTAAGAGATTTAATCATACAGTCTGGTTAGTTGTAGGTTAGATTAGTAGTTAGTTGAGTTTTGTCTTTTTTTTTCTTGGTATCTCTTTTTTGTTTGTTAGATTTTGGTTATTATTTATTTAAGATTTAATTGTATATCAATGTTTATACTTGGGGTGTTTTTTTTATGTGTAAACTTGTAAAAACATGTTAAATTTTCAATAAAAATATCTATTAAAAAAAACCAGCAGCTCCTTCCACCCACTAATCTCTTAGTTCAGTCGTGCGAAGATTAGGTACAGCGTAAAGTTCTCTCTGCACTGTTGTAATGAACGTCCAGTGGTCAGGTACATCACAGAGCTAAATGGACGTTAAAGATCATGCATTGTACATTCACTGACATTTCTGTTGGCTGAGATCTGGATGGAGTGAGCTGATTAGTTCCGAATAAATTCGGTGCCTGAGACCACACTGGCCAAACTGGGAGTCCATGTGACACACTAGGGACATCCTTACATCTGTCATTATCAAAAGAACACTCAGGGTAAAGCTATCTAATTCAACTGTGTACCTCAATAATGTTTGGTTATGAAAATCTTTTATGTTTTCTTTTATAGACTGTGGTACCCCCTTGATATCGAACAGAATTGTTGGGGGTAAAGAAGCTGCCTTTGGGGAATGCCCATGGCAAGTCGGTCTACATATAGTTGGCATTGGCTATGAATGTGGGGCCACAGTTGTGGCAAGCACATGGCTGATCTCAGCAGCTCATTGTTTTATGAGGTGAGGCGTCCTTTGGACTGATCAGCGTTGATTGATTCTAGTCTGGTTCTTTTGACTAATATCTCACATGGTATTTTGAGGCTTTGAGCTCCCAAATGTTTAGCTGATAAAGTTCTCTGGTAATAGACCCATAACAGGTCATTCTGGAGTCTAATCCTGATCTGTATATTACTGAGCCAAGAGACTAAGTTTTGATGAAAGTTCAAAAGCCAGAAATGTTAGCTCTGTTTCTCCCCACGGATGTTGCTTGACTTACTGAAGTCCTCTCGCACTTTTTGTTTCAGATTTCCAGCAACCACAGTATTTCACATTAGTATTAGCAGTTAGAGAGTTTCTGGCTTTAATCACAGTGCCTGCTGATCTCAGCCAGCTGGCAGTAGAAACTGTAATTGGTCTCCATGCCTTGTGCTACTGGGAAGAAATTTGGAATTTATGTTAAATGAAATTAATTACCGAGGGTAACTATACTCTGTGGGTGTCAGGTCCCAAAACTCTAACCCAGTGCAAATAAATACCCATGATATTGTCTTCCAGGGATAGTCAGTGAATATCAGCACCCAGGAAACTGTACCACAGTGAGAGACAGCACCCAGGACACTGTACTTTATGGGTGTTAGGATCCAAATCTTTACCCATTGGATGTCAGCACCCAGGAATCTTTAGGCCAGTAGGTGTCAGCACCCAGGAATCTGTAGGCCAGTAGGTGTCAGCACCCAGGAATCTGTCATCCAGTGGGAATTGACAGCCAGTAAATTGTACCTCAGTTGGTGGCAATCAACATTTACACAACCATAAGCCATCGACAGTCACTGACCTCAGAAGAATAATAAATCCTGTGATAAATCAGCAATGCAGACACAAGAATCATCTTTCTGTTTCGGTTCTTTGCAGCTTTCAATATCCAACGGATTGGGAGGCAGTCCTTGGAACTATCTACAGAAATGGTGAAGGTTCTACAGCAGTGAAAAAGAAAGTGAAGAGGATCATTATTCATCCATTATTTGACCCATCTATTCTTAACTATGATGTGGCTCTGCTGGAGTTAACCACTTCGATATCATTCTCCAGATTAATCCAGCCTGCGTGTTTACCATCTCCTGTTCATATTTTCCACGCAGGAAAGAACTGCACCATCTCAGGATGGGGAACTCTGAATGAAAACAATGGTGTGGAGATAATTTATTTATAAAACTGTTCTTTTTTGTTCTTTAAAGAAAAATTCTAAAATTGCTAGTGACCCTCAATCTTTCAGACCCCTTCAGATGATCTTCCCTAAATCAGATATGGGTTGCGATATTGTTCCGTTGACCTTCAAAGTAGACATGCAATCAACTGTTCCTTGACTTGTACATGTGAAAGTTCCTTTCCTCCTTTGCTTAGACAGGAACTTAGCATATGGTGGATCTATTGTGCAGGGAGCTGGTTCTGTCCAACTGCAGTGTTGCCCTCTGAAATTGTTCATAATTTGCTACTGTTCTCCTTTTTTAATGTTGATACATTAGACATTTTGCAACAGTAGGAACTCCCCATAATCATGAAACTCATTAAGATGTAAAATTGAATGATGCTTGTGCCACTCATTGGCAGATATAATAATAACTAACAAGGCACAACATTGTGTGACAAGGTCTGATCCTGACATGACGTTGGGCCGTCAAGTTACCTTTTATCCGCCCAGACAAGTGGGCATTGCTGGCTGGGCCATCATTTGTTGCCCTTGAAAATGTGGTCATGAACTGCCTTCTTGAACTGCTGTGGTCCATTTGCTACATCCAGTGTTGATAGAAAGGGTATCCCAGAATTTTGACCCAGCGATACTGAAGGAATGCTGATATTGTTCCAAGTCAGGATGGTGAGAAGCTTGGAGGGGAACTTATAGATGGTAGTGTTCCCATGTATCAACTGCCCTTGTCCTTCTAGATGGTAATAGTCATGGCTTCAAAGAGTCTTGGTGAATTTCAGCAGTGTCTCCTTTAGATGGCACACACTGTTGGCACTGTGCTTTAAAGGTGGAAGGATTGAATATTTGTGGATCTGGTGCCAATCAAGTTCATCCTGGATGTTGACAAAGCTGCTTCACTGTTGAAGGTGCACCGACCAATGCAAGAGTTGACTATTTCATCATATTCCTGATTTGTGTCTTGTCTAGTGGACAGGTTCTGGACCCTGCTCCAGTTTCTGAAGTTGTTTGTTGGACTAAGGAGGGGATCTCACTCTCTCTCAGAACAGCCTATTCATTGTCCATTGGTGCTGCTTGCCAGCTGTCATCACTCAGTCTCATGACTGAAAGAATTCTATCACTATTTAAAAGGGGCAGATCTTCACAGAATCCAGTTGGTCACTGCATTCAACAGACCTTGCCCATTCAGTAACAACTCACAATCTACTTAAAAATCTTTGCAAGAAGTAAATTCCCAATTGCAGTTTACAACTCCCAGGGTCCTTCCCTCATCTTTTGTCTGAATTAATCGAATTTTGGAAGGTTAAGTCAGGGTGCCTGAAATGTTCTAAAACCCCGAGGTGACACCATCCTTTATTTTCCTTTTGTGCTGTTGTTTTCTTAATTGTTGTCCTCGGCTTTTGTTAATTTTAGCGAAGTCCTGTTCTCCACTTTAGTACTAGTTTCCTTGGCATGTATGTCATTCTCTAGCTCAGTTCTGATAATTGAATCAAAGTAGTTATTTGGAATTAAAGCTATTTCCTTATTTTCATTTATAATCTAAATTTTAAGAGGCCTGTGTTAATTTTAACCACCACTTTTTTCAAATATAATTGTAAATATTTATTTGTGGCCAGGTCCCTGTGACATATTCCTACCCAGAAAGCATTGAGAAAATTAAGTGGCCCCTCTATGGTAACAAACACTGAAGTTTGGATTTTGTGGCCCAGAGCAGTGACCAGCTTCCAGCACATGATATAGAACATTATGTCAATGAACTGCATTGATCATAGAAGCAGTGTTCCAAGTTCTGGTACAGGCATCAAATGTCATACTGTACACCAGCAGAATTCCTAGCCTTTAACCTACTCAGATTTTGTTGGTGATGCCTCAGAGTTGACCCTTTGCTCTTTCTTATTTCTGTCACAGCTTCTTTACCCAACATTCTGCAAAAAGCTACTGTTCAGATATTCAATCAAAGTGAATGTGTCAAACTCTACAGTGATCCAGTGACGCCACAAATGATCTGTGCTGGATATTTAAATGGCCAAGCGGATTCCTGTCAGGTCAGTATTGTGGCCCAGTTCAACAGATTTTCTCCCAAAGTCTGCTCCCAATCCAAAAGTATTTCATTTTTGTAAAGCCACTGTAATTGTTGATCGAGGAGACTTTGCGGAGCAATAGTTTGTGCCCTTATGTCTAAACGAGAAGCTTCTGGTTTGATCCCACTTCAAGACTCAGTGTGAGTTGTGTTCGTAATGTGGCCAGACAATTCTGTCAATTGGGAGGATTCAATCTGTGAATCCTCCTAATATATCTGACAACAGGCGGTTAGAACAGGAGAGATTCCTGGTCAATTATACTTCAGAAGGTAATAACTACTCACTACAGTGCTTTTGTTAAAATAATCATGGGCCAGCATTAATCAAATGGAAGTCTACAGTTGCCACTACCGTCTTAGGGTATCGGACCTGAATAGAGTTGTTTATATTTTCACATGTGAATTTATTAAACTAACACAGACCTCAGAATGAGCTGGATCAAAAATTGCCTTTAACCTTTGAGGCCAGGAGCTGAATCTAGCCCAGACTGCCATGATGAACATTTCTCTCTGGTTGCAATAGTCCTGACATGATGAGAGGTTGAGTGTCATTTGCAATACATGTGTAACCAGCAACAAAATCCCATTTGTACAGATTTATAAACCAGTCTGATTTGTTTACCATTTCAATGTCATCACATTCATTTATTTTGGCAAGTACTGTAATACATCTTGCATCAGGCCCCTCCCAACATCCATCCCCCTTACTATCCTGCCACACTCACATCATCTCACCCTTACCACTAATGGTCCTCTGCTATTATTTCTCCTCCTCCCCCACTACCATTTGCCTTCTCCCATCATTCATCCTCCTCCACCATCAATCGTTCCCTCCTGTCACCCTTTTATTTCCAGTCTTTGCTGTGACTCAGTGGGTAGCAATCTTGTCTCGGAGTCAGAAGGTTGTGGATTCACAAAATGTTTTTAAAAAGCTGACAGTTTTGGAGTGAGTGCCATGCTGTCAAGATACCATCTTTCAGGTGAGACATTAAACTGCAGCCCTGTTTGTCCTCTTGTGTGCAAAAGATCCACTGGCACTAATTTAGAGCAGGAGAAGACTTGCCAGATATTTCTCCCTCCAAAGTGCATTTTAAAAAACAGATTGTCTGGTCTTTATTATATTGTTGTTTATCAGAGTTTGTTCTGTACAAACTGATATTTCCTACATTACAATGTTGATGATGGTTTAAAAATACTTCATTGGCTTTACGACATCCTGGAATTGGAATGGGGATGCTCTATAAATATAGTATTTTCTTTCACCTTTCCATCTCCTTCTACTGACTGTTTCTCAGCTATCTGAATTAGTTTCAAATCATAGGGTGATTTTACTGTAGATGAACAATAGTTTAAAATGGATTACTTTAATACAGTGACTCTGTTTTCAATTACAGTGGCTCAGTGGTTAGCATTGCTGCCTCATAGCACTAGAGTCCTGGGTTCAATTCCACTCTTGGATGACTGTCTGTGTGGAGTTTGCACATTCTCCCCAGGTCTGTGTGGGCTTCCTCCGGGTGATCTGATTTACTCTCACAGTCCAAAGATGTGCAGGTTAGGTGGATTGGTCATGGTAAATTGTCCAGGAAAGTGCAGGCATGGTGGATTAGCCATGGTAAATGCAGGGTTATGGGGATGAGGTAGGGGGTGAGTCTGGGTGGAATCCTTAATGAAGGGGCAGTATGGCCCTGATGGGCTAAATGGCCTGCTTCCACACTGCATGGATTCTATGTTATATATCTCTTCATTCCCTATTTTAATTTTTATTGACAGTGATAGAAATGATGATCCGATATCACACTTTATCTTAGCTCACGATTGCCCTTGCAAGAGAAATAAAACGAAGATCTTTACCGTGAGTTTCATCCTTTCACTTGTTCCATAAAAACAAAGCTGAAGCCAGATCTGATCTAAGCAAATAGGATGTTATTTAAGCAATAAATTCTATTTCTTTTAACCACCCAGCCCACATCTACCTGATCACCTTCTTCTATTTAAGAAAATAAAGTCAGATTCTGTGTCCATCTTTAGTAAAGAGCATGGTAATGGTTATTGAAATCTCTTATCTGACATGATTGAGCTATAATCAGTTGTTATTTCTTTGAAATAAAAATAATTCTTTTAAAAACTGTTTTTTTTGCAATAACATATTGAAAGCTTCAAACACACCTGGAGAAAATATGGTTCTTGGAAGTAGATAGTTCATGTATGACTCCTTTGTTTGAGTTGCCTTCACTGTGTGTGTGTATTTGTCATGCCCCAATGTCATTCATCCATGGCATTTTTTATTCAAGGACTATTCCCTTGTTCACTTTAAAACCTTTTTGCTACAACTGGTCTCATGCTTATTTATTCATATTTGTTTCTGATTCATGTATCCTGTAAAAGTGTGAAATATAAAAATGGAGAAGACAAAGAAGGCAGCTTGCATTTGTGGAGATGCTGCCAGTCAGTTTCTGTCCAGTGAAGCACATTTGTCTCATTCTGGCATGCCTCACTCTCAGAAATGTATTTATCTTTGGATTATTTTTTTGCTGAGATAGTCGTGGAAGGACACATGTATCTATGACTTTAGCAGATTCAGTAGAAGTTCTTGATGGGGATTCACATTTTGAATCCAGCAGGTACGATTTTGCTGCGTTAAACACATAGAATTAGCGCCCAGAAGAAAGGTTAAGGCAAAACAGCTCAGTCTTTGTCTAAAGTCATCAATGTTTTTAATGCAGTACAGATTATGCCAGGAGGTGGCGCCGTGAAGCTTAGTTTTCAACGATTAGTTGATGTTAATTCAAAACGAGGTGAGGGTAAGTCTCTGCAATTGCTGAATTCAATGGTGTTAGAAGATCCTTATCACTTCTTATTGAAAGGTTATTGAGGTAAATTTGTAAGCTTTTGAACAATTTGTTGTTTGCCATTTTGTACACTTGATCTACAAACTATTCCCAGTGGCATCAACTTCCCTTCATTTGTGTCAAATGAATGATGCTGTTAGCTTTGTAACAGTGAGCTCCTGATCTTCTACCACTCGCCTCTCTATATTCCTCATTCTTACCCATTTTCCTAGAACTCCTTCTCTCACTGGATAATGGATATTGTTCAATAACAAATCTCATCTTGAAACATTCAAATAGATGTCATGAAGCTTTCTTCCTTAATCTTTGGTTGCCTGACTCCCCTGAAACTTTGGTAAATTGATAGGGGTTATTATAGAGTCGTAGAGATGTACAGCACAGAAACAGATTCTTCAGTCCAACTCGTCCATGCCGACCAGCTTTCCTAAATTAATCTAGTCCCATCTGCCAGCATTTGGCCCATTTCCCTCTCAGCCCTTTCATTCATATATCCACCCAGATGTCTCTTAAATGTTGTTATTGTACCAGCCTCCACCACTTTCTCTGGCAGCTCATTCCATACATGCACTACCCACTGCATGGAAAAAGTCGCCCCTTAGGTCCCGTTTATATCTTTCCCCTCTCACCTTAAATCAATGCCTCTAGGTTTAGACTCCCCTACCCTGGGAAAAGGACATTGCCTATTCACCCTACTCATGCCCCTCATGATTTTATAAACCTCTCTGAAGTCACCTTTGGTGGGTTGGTTGGTGCTAACATTGGAAAATTAGTTTGGGAAGCACTGTTTAAGGAGGCGTAATGATTTCTGGAACTGTGTTTCCTTCCTGTCAGGGTGATTCTGGTGGACCATTGGTTTGTGAGGAGTCACCAGGCAAATGGTTCCTGGCTGGTATCATGAGCTGGGGAGAAGGCTGTGCCCGACCAAACAAACCTGGTGGCTACACAAGAGTGACCGCAATCCGAGACTGGATCCAGAGCACAATGTTCCAGACCAATGTAATTACAGCTCCAGGAGAGAGCAATACGGAACAGACAGCTTCAGTACATACAAGCACTGTTGCCCCTAAAGCAATAGCAGGTGGGTGTTCCGAGTGTGTGTGTGTTGCATAACAGTGTGTGAAGATCAGGTTACTGATCCAGTGCCTGTCATGCCTCACATTATTCCTTGTACTAATTTTCTGATTTCAAATCTGCAGCTTTCTTCTCCAAATTCCGTTGATGGTGTTACTGATTGCTATGCAGAGCAGGCTTGTAGGTCAAACTCAGTTGAAATAGTGCGCATGAACTGAAATCCTGATACTGGACACGGGTCACCTTCAACAAAAGTTATTCAAACAAACGGCAATAAAAGTTGGACTGGATTTTGCCTTTAAAACAGGTCCAACACATAAAACAGTACAGCAACAGGCCCTTCAGCTCACCAAGAAAATTTTAGTCTCAGTTGTCAGCCAGCAACATTATGAGGATTGAGCCCATGACCTTGGCATTATTAGCACCACGTTCTAACCGCTTGAGCTAACCCCCAGCCACAAACCAATTACTGGATCCATTGTCCTGCAATCTTGCAGGAAAGATTCCCAAGAATATTTCCAGGGATTGGGAACTTCAGTTATGAAGGTAGATTTCCTTTCTGTCCAAAAATATGCAGGTGAGCTGAATTGGCCATGTTAAATTGCCCATATAGTGTTCAGGGACATGTAGGGTAGGTGCATTAGTCAGGGATATAGGGTAGAGGGAATGGGTCCGGGTGGGTTACTGTTCGGAAAGTCGCTGTGGACTTGTTGGACTGAAGGGCCTGTTTTCACACTGTGGGGATTCTATGAAATTAGAGAAGTTGGGACTGTTTTCCTGGGAGAAGGAGGGGCTAGAGGGGATTTGGTAGAAATGTTCAAAATCGTGAGGCGTCTTGTCAGAATACAAAATGTGAAATTTCTCATTTGTGAAAGAGGTCTTGTGTTTAAGATAATTGGCAAAAGAAGCGAAAAGCAAACTTAGGATAAAAAACTACAGTGAGTGGTTAGGGTTGGAATGTACTGCTGGAAAGGCAAGTTCAGTTGAGGCATTCAAAGCAGACATAGATGGTTATTTGAAAAGAAACAGGGTTTTGGGGAGAAGGCAGGAGAATGTCACTTAATGAAATGTGAAATAACTCACCTGAGACCAGTATTCCACCACCAAGTCACATTTTTATTTAACAGTCTTTGACTTTAGTATTGCCTCATTCCAAGTCAGCTAGCAGAATGGCTGACACTCCCTCGTTATCTATCAGCCAGGGCTCCTGATTGAACAATTAACAGTCCCATTTGAGGAACTCCTATTCTGTGACCTCATTACAATCTGGCTGACCTCATTACAATCACTATATGAAATTTTCTTTTGAGATGCTGGTGAGGTATCAGTGAATTGAATGTGGTGGCTCAGTGGTTAGCACTGTCGCCTCACAGCGCCAGAGACCCGGGTTCGATTCTGGCCTCGGGTGACTGTCTGTGTAGAGTTTGTACCTTCTCCCAGTGTCTGCATGGATTTCCTCTGGGTGCTCCGGTTTCCTCCCACATTTCAAAAAGATTTGCAGGTCGGGTGAATTGACCATGCTAAATTGCCCATAGTGTTAGGTGCGTTAGTCAGGCGTAAATGTAGGGGAATCGGTCTGGCTAGGTTACTCTTTGGAGGGTCGGTGTGGACATGTTGGGCCGAAGGGCCTGTTTCCATACTGTAATAATTTTATGATTCGGTAACCTATTTGCAGTGTTTGGGGAACCCTGGTAGCTGTGTCAAATCAGCACTGGATAAATTTTAACATGCAAAGAAGCGTTCTGATCATGTTTAAAACCTTTTCTGCAGAACAAGTAAAAAAACTCGCAAGCACCTGAGCTGTGCAGTTGTCAACAGGCCTTTTGAGTTTGACAGTGAGTCATGAAGTTGCACTGTATTCAGCTTTCTTGCATCACCTCCATGTAACAGAGATCCTGTTTGAGTGCAAGTGAAAATCCCTTGTCTCCATTCTCTCATTCCCCATTGATCCACTGAATACTCTTCACGGTAGCTCAGGTTTCATCCACTCAGTTACTGACTGGTTGTCTCTCAGCACTGCACCCATTCACCACATTGATAGCTCTTCAAAACCCAGTACTGGCCATCACGCCATCTCTTTCTCTACCAATCTCCAGTTTCTCTTCTCCAAACTTTCAGCCCCATCCTTGTCCTAGCCTCAATTTAAAGTGTGCACAATGCAGAAGGCTAAGATTAGGATCAACTGTGATAGCTACTCATTGTGAGTGGAAGAATTAGGGTGGAGTGGATTGAGCTGGGGTGGGAGTGTTTTAAACTGAACCCCATCAAGAGTCAGTGCCTTCTGGAAAGGAGGAGAAAAGAGGAATTGGAAATCAGACAAAATCCATCAAAGACTAAAGAGACTGCTCTCATTCTCGCACAATTGCCCCTCATTCCTCGAAATTTAAGTATGGAGGGAGAGTGCCTGATTACGAACACAATGACTGGCAGTCAACAAAGGGGGTGATGAACTTAGTGATTACATGTTGCATTAAACCTCAAACTAATAGTGTTCCCCCATCTTGTAGAAGTTCCCTGTACAGCCTCTACTTACAAGTGTTCTACTGGCAGTTGCATCGATAAGCACAATGCAGAGTGTGATGGCGTCAAAGACTGTGTCACAGGATCTGATGAGGCGAACTGCAGTGAGTACAGTTACTTCCATCTCTGAGGAGAGGGAAAGTATTTATGATTTGGGGCCAGTGGTCTGTTTGTGATAACAAAGGCCCATCATTAAACCTGTTACACAATAGGTTTCCACGACTCTTGAGAAAGACTTATCAGGCTGCATTGACAACTGCTCACCCATGCACACTGTATTAACCACAACTGTGAAATTATTGGGAAACTCAGTCAATAACTCAATAATAAAAAAAGACACCTTGATATTTATAATATGTTTGTTAGCATCTGAAGCAGGAAAGTTTAATGTTTTTAAAAACTCATCATTTTAATATGTGATTGAACATTCGTACAGAGATTGTGCCCTCATGCTGCTCATTTGATAAGGTCATGGCTGATCTGATTGTGGCCTCAAGACCACTTTCCCACCTGACCCAATAAACTTTGATTCCCTTCCTAGTCAAGAATCTATCTACCTCTGTCTTAAAAATATTCAATGCCCTGCACAATGCTTTCTGGGGAGGATAATTCCATGTACTCATGACTTTCTGAGAGGAAAGGTTTCTAATCTCTTTCTTAAATGGGGACATCCTTTATTTTTAAATTGTGTTACCTAGTTCCAGTGCCTCCCAAAAGGGAAAACATCCTGGATATAGGTTTTCTCACTGAGCTGGGAGGTTCATTTCCAAACATTTCATCACCCTACTAGGTAACATCTTCAGTGGGCCTCAGGTGAAGCCGTGTACGTGATTCCTGCTTTCTATTTATATGTTTGGGTTTCTTTGGGTTGGTGATGTCATCTCCTGTGGTGATGTCATTTCCAGTTCTTTTTCTCAGGGCATGGTAGATGGGTTCTAACTCGATGTGTTTGTTGATAGAGTTCTGGTTGGAATGCCATGCTTCTCGGAATTCTCGTGCGTGTCTCTGTTTGGCTTATCTTAAGATGGATGTGTTGTATCCTAACTTTTTGTAATTCATTTAATAGGAATCTCAGGTCTCTCTGTACCTCTGAGAGCTACAATCTCACTCCACTTATAAAAAAAAATGCTGTTTTCTTTCTGCTAATTCTGCCAATGTGGCCAAGTTCACACTTCCCATATTCTACTATCAATTTCCAAGTCTTTGCCCACTTATTTACCATACCTATAGGCCTCCTCACAATGTACCTTTCTATTTATCTTTGTGAGATGAGCAACTATATTTCGTCCCTCCATCCAAGCCATCGTTGTAAATAAATGAAGCTTCAGCACTGATCCTTGTTGCACTCCATTCATGACAACTTTCCCTTCACCCATTTATGCCTATTCTCTGTTTCCTGTTAGCTACTCAATCTTCTCTTCATGCTAATATATCCTCCACATGAGCTTTTACTTTTTGCAGTAATCCTTGATATGGCACCTTGTCAAAAGGTTTTTGGAAATGTAATTATAAATGCCTCAAAGAATTCTAATAAATTAGTCAACATAATCTCTTTTTCACATAACCATGTTGATTCCACCTGATTGCATTGAGATTTTCTAAATACTCTACTGTAAACTCTTCATTGAGTCAAACATTTTCCTTGTGGCATATTAAACTAACAAGTCTGAAGTGTCCTGCTTTCTCTCTTCATCTTCTTACGAATAGAGGAGCTACCTTTGCTTGTGATGTAATGATTGCCATGCTCTGCTTCACCACACCTGCTCCCATTTTACATAATATACTGTAATTTCCTGTCAGACGTGGCCATCACTCAGTCTTTTGCATGGTATAATGTTTGAAGCCTGAACCCAATTGGAACATGAAAGCCACCATGAAAGAAATGTCCATTTTGAACATAACCAACAATAAAGTGACAATTAAGTATCACAAGGTAAATGCTACTGTGAATACCATTGCCATTAACACTACATCAAACAGCAGAATAAACACTGATAATACCACTGGACAGCTATACAGATTATTGACACACTACTATGTACATCTCAAAATAAATTAACATTCTCAAGTACACCACTGTGCCCATCAGCAGGCACACAACCAAGCGTAAAGCCCACACATATATCACCTGGCATGCCACAGCACTGATCATGATATGTATTAGCAACAGAGATTCTCTCATGCAATTGCCTAAAAGCTGTAACAAACTTGTAAAATCTGTGGACCTTGTTTTGATATTTGATTCAACTTGACTGGTATTAAATGTTTCAGTTGAGTTTTATAGTTCATTGACCTCTGTAACTGAGCCCAGTTTTGTTTATAGATTGTGGAACTGCACCCCTGATGGTCGGAAGTAGGATTGTGGGAGGAGTGAACAGTGCCCCTGGAGAATTTCCTTGGCAGATCAGTTTGCAGATACTGCACAACGGACATGTGTGTGGTGGAACCCTAATATCACCCAATTGGGTGGTCACTGCTGCTCATTGCTTTTTATTGTACGTGAACAGCTTTCAGCCAGCAACAGGGGACTGTGTGTATTAATTGATTCAGACAGGATGATATCACTTTTTTGAGTGACTTGAATGCATGCAAACACAGGATAATGGTCAACACATTCATAGCATGAGCAAATCCAATGATAGCCATGTGCACACACTCAGCAATCCACACAGCACTCTGTAAACATTGCGTTGTGCATGCACGCAGATCTGTGTGCATTGGCACTCTTTATAGTGTATACTCACAGCCACCTAGTGAAACATACACATTCAGAAGAACAGAATATGCACAGCTTCTCATTGTAATAGGCAAACATATACATACAGACTCGTCTATGATTACAGTATTGTTGAGTTGCTGTCTAACTCCATTATATTAGTATTTGTTTTACATGGTTTGTTTAAATTGTTAAAAAGTGTCACATTTCATAGATTGAATACCGGAAGCTCCAAGCAGCATTGTTAACACAACAAAGATGCAGAGTGATAATAGATAAGTTGAGTGAGTGGGCAAAAATCTAGCAGATACAACATAATGTGGGAAAATGTGAGGTTTGGTAGGAACAATAAAAAAAGCAGAGTGTTATCTAAACTGTGAATAACTGCAGAATTATGAAGTGCAGAAGGATCGAGATTTTGTATGGTCACCAAACATTTGGTGTGCAGGTACAGCAAGTGATTAATAAGGCTAATGGAATGATAAACCTTAATACAAGGGGAATTGAACATAAAGGGATGATATGCTTCAGTTATACAAGGCATAGGTGAAACCACATCTTGAATAGTATGTAGTTTTGACTTATTTAAATATGTAAGGATGTAAATGCATTGGAAGCAGTCATAGGTTTATGAGGTTGATACTTAGAAAGATCACTTTGACTTTTGAAGAAAGATTGGACAGGCAGGGCTTGCTTACACTAGAGTTTAGAAGAACAAGGAGTGATTTGTTTGAAGTTTAAAAGATCCAGAATGCTTTTGACAAAGTGACTGTGGAAAGGATGTTTATTGTTGTGAGTGAGAACATTGTTTGTTGCTCAGTCCTTTGATTATAGGAGTTGGGAAGTCATGTTAAGGTTTTACAGGACATTGGTGATACTTTTTCTGGAGTACTCCGTCAAGTTCTGGTCACCTAGTTATAGGAAGGATATTATTAAGCTAGAAAGGGTTCAGAAGTGATTTACCACGATGTTGCCAGGTCAGGAAGGTTTGAGTTATAAAGAAAAGCTGGGACTTTTTTCACTGAAGCATGGGAGGTTGAGAGGTGACCTTATAGAAATTTATAAAATAATGAGGGGTGTAGATAGGGTTAATGGTAGTTGTCTTTTCCTGAGGATGGGGGATTTCAAAACATTTTTAAGGTGAGAGAAGAGATTTTAAAAAGATGTGAGGGAAATTTTTTTATACATAGATTAGTTCGTATAAGGAATGAATCTCCTCAGGAAATGATGGATGTGGGCACAATTACAACTTTAAAAGACACTTGGATAAGTACTTGAATATGAAAGGTTTGGAGGAATATGGGCCAGGAGCAGGCAGGTGGGACTAGTTTAGTTTGGGATTATGTTCGGCATGGACCGGTTGAACTGAAGGGTCTGTTTCCATGCTCTATGATTGTATGACTAGGAGACACAGTCACAAAATTAGGGGTTGCTCTTTTAGGAAAAAGATTAGGAATTTAGTTTCCTCTCAGTTTTATGACTGAAACTGCCTTAGAAAGCAATGGTGGTGGAATCGTTGAATTTTGTTAAAGTTGAAGCAGATAGATTCTTTTTAGGTCAGGACATTAAAAGTTATTGTTTATTGATGGGAATCTGAAATTGGGAACACAAACAGATCAGCAGGAGTAGGCAATTCAGCCCTTTGAGCTTGCTTCATCTTTGAAGAATATCATGACTCATCCTGGTTTTGATCTCAGAACCACTTTTCTGTCTGCCACCCATTGACCTTAATACATTGTCCATCAAAAAATTAACTAGCTGAGCCTGAAATAAATTCAATAACCCAGCTTCCACTGTTTTCTGGGAAGGAGAATTCCATTGACTAATGATTCTGAGAGAACAAAAATTCTACTAATCTCTGTCTTAAATGCGAGATATCTTATTTTTAAACCTGTGTCTCCTAATTCTGGTCTCTCCTATAAAGGGAAACATTCTCTCAGCATCCATTCTGTCAAGTCCCCTCAGGACATTATAGGCATGGTGGCTGAATGGTTAGCACCCTTGCCTTACAGTGCCAGGAATCCGGGTTTGATTCTAGCTTCGGGTGACTGTCTGTCTGCGTGGGTTTTCTCTGGGTGCTCTGGTTTCCTCCCACAATCCAAAGATGTGCAGGTTAGGTGAATTGACCTTGCTAAATTGCCTATAGTATTCAGGGATGTGCAGGTTAGGTGTATTAGTCAGGGATAAATGTAGAGTATTGGGTAGGAGAATGAGTCTAGATACTCTTTGGAGATTCCGTGCGGACTTGTTGGGCCAATGGCCTGTTTCCACACTGTAGGGATTTTATATTTCAATAAGATCATCTCTCAATCTTCTAAACTCTAAAAGGTAAAGACCCCAACCTATTAAAAGAGGTATAGAGAGGAACCAAAGATACAATGGAAGTATGAAATATTTAAAATAAGTAGGTTTTCTATAAGGTGTGAATGTTTACTTAACCATAAACAGATTAATTTGATTTAAGTTTCCTTTCAAAGTCAGAAGAATGTGCATCGTTGGTTCGGTTACCTAGGAACACTTTATCGCATGGGATTTCGAGGCACTGAAGTGACCTTTAAACGCCTCATCACCCATCCCTCCTTCAATACTTACAGTCTGGATTATGATATTGCCCTACTGGAACTGTCTCAGCCTGTGGCCTTTACTGAAGTCATTCAGCCTGCCTGTGTACCAACACCTTCCCACAGATTCTCAGAGGGAATGAAATGTTATGTAACAGGCTGGGGCACCACAGCAGTAGGGGGTAAGTGGCAAAGCAAACTTACATCAAACTGTTTGCCTGAGCTTTATATTACAGTGTATGCAATTTGTGGGCGGCACGGTGGCACAGTGGTTAGCACTGCTGCCTCACAGCGCCAGAGACCC